>NW_009935763.1:0-1365 GCF_000696875.1 Nestor notabilis | reverse complement strand
GGCCTCCAGCCCGAGCCAAGATCAACCATGCCCAGTGGCACCCAACAGCATCCAACAGCACCCAACAGCACCCAATGGCACTCAACGGCATCCAACGCAGTCAACAGCACCCAACGGCATCTAACGCAGTCAGCGGCACCCAACGGCATTCAACGGCATCCAGTGCAGTCAATGGCACTCAACAGCACTCAACAGCACCCAGTAATGCTCAACGGTACTCGACGGCACCCAACGGCACCCAGTGGAGCCCAGCCCAGCCCACCCAACATCATCCAGCCCAGCGCCACCCAACGCTGCTCAACAGCACCCAACCCGCTCAACGTCACCCAATGCAACCCAGTGCCACTCAATGTCACCCAGGGTATGGGGACATGATGACCCCCCTAACCCCATGGTGCACCCCAAGATGAGGGTGACCCCCCGCTATAGACTTGCATGGGTGCCCCAACCCCATGGTGCACCCAATCTTGGGCTCACACCCACATTTTGCATGGGTACCCCATGGTGACCTCCCCATAGACTTGCATGAGTGCCATCACCCTGTGGTGCACCCCAAGAGCTGGATGACCCCTCTATAGACTTGCATGGGTGCCCCCACCCCATGGTGCACCCAACCCTGGGGTCACCCTCCCCTTGCATGTGGTGCACCCCAAGAGCTGGGTGACCCCCCCTATAGACTTGCATGGGTGCCTTGATGCCATGATGCACCCCAGTGCTGGGGTCACCCCCCTTTTTGCATGGGTGCCCCATGGTGCACCCCAAGACCAGGGTGACCCCCCCATTTTGCATGGGCGCCCTGGTCCCATGGTGCACCCCAACACTGGGGTCACCACCCCCCCTTGCATGTGGTGCACCCTAAGACCAGGGTGACCCCCCCATTGCCTTTCATGGGCGCCCTGGTCCCATACTGCACCCCAAGATCAGGGTGACCCCCTCATAGACTTGCATGAGTGTCATCACCCCGTGGTGCACCCCAACGCTGGGGTCACCCCACTTCTTTGCATGGGTGCCCTATGGTGCACCTCAAGAGCTGGGTGACCCCTTCATAGACTTGCATGGGTGCCCTGATGCCATGATGCACCCCAAGATCAGGTTGACCCCCCAACCCTTGCATGGGTGCTCCCACCCCGTGGTGCACCCCAAGACCAGGGTGGCTCCCCTCATAGACTTGCATGAGTGCCATGACCCCGTAGTGAACCCCAAAAGCTGGGTGACCCCCCTATAGCCTTGCATGGGTGCCCTGGTCCCATGGTGCACCCCAACCCTGGGGTCATCCCCCCCTTGCATGTGGTGCACCCCAAGTTGAGGGTGACCCCCATAGACTTGCATGGGTGCCCTGGTCTCATAGAGCACCCCAAGACCAGG
>NW_009935762.1:20636-28797 GCF_000696875.1 Nestor notabilis | reverse complement strand
ATCCCACTGTCCATGTCACAGACAAAGATGTGTCCCCCTGCTTTGCACAGGCAGGCTGACATTCTTCGCGAACATGACCTTCATTACTTTCCTTACCAAAATGCCTTCGTGAACGGTGTTTGACAGAACTGTTTTGTCAAGTTCTAAGGTATTTTGTAAGAAAAAAAACCCCAACAGAACCAAAACAACAACAATCCCATGCCTCCTCTGAAGACTTGGATCTTTGAAAATGTCAGCCATAATCTAATAAGAAACTTCATGATTCTACAGCAAGAGAGTACAAAAACTGGACTGAAGGGCTGGTGCAAAAGTGAAAAAACTGGGACAGGCTTTCAAATCCCATGTAACTTATACTTCCGAGTGGGAGAGTGAGAAAGCTGACTTGGAAGATCAGGTAAGCTTTAAAGTAATCTGACCCTGAACTATTTGCTCTTCTTCTTGGGCCTGTAGTTCATTTTTCATTGCAGTTAGTGAAGCTGCAGAGAGAAGAAATCTGGTTAACCACAGCTGCAAGATGTTTTTTTGGAGGCAAGAAAGGGAGAGAGGTATTGATACGATGAGTAAGAAAAATAATTCTCTGCGGGCTGGGCACAAGCCTCTATAACTAATTCTTGTGGCTTAACTTTTGGCAAGTGTTCAGCACTTTGCTGTTCAGAGGACTCATCTTGTTCTTGATTCTGAGCTGTGTTTTTCATTTTTCATTTACTTTCTTATGCCCTGGTGTCAGAAGCGTCATTCATGTCATGCAAGAAGAAAGACTGAGAGAGTCCTGAGCTCCCTTCATGGAACAACAGTCTTTATCCTTTTACCAGAAAACTGGGAGATGTATAATCTCTCTGATTCTTCAGCTTCTGTTCTGGTAGGAAAGTTGTGCTGCTGCTGAACAGAAGGGAATGAAGGTATTTCAGCTTTGTAGAATTTCTAAGCACAAGACTGTATTTATGAATAACATTACAGGAATATTAGAAAAGGTATGCAGAGCCCTGAGGGTCACACATGCATTTATGAAACAAAAATGTATGAATGAAGAGCAAAGCAGAAATTGACAGTAAAGAACGTCAGAAAGTGTAATTTAATCAAAATACAATATAAAATCTTATTTGAGTTAAACATGATTTACAGCAGGCTTTATTAAAATACTATTGATCAATCCATTAGGTGCTGAAATGAATAAAGATGGTTGTTCCCAGCAACCAAGAATGTGGTGTTGAGTTGCATTCTATTAGCATATCCATATGTCACACTGAGAAGGGCTTCCAAGTGAATCTGAAAGCAATCCCTCAGGGAGATTAAATACTTTCTTTCCAAGATACTGGAAAATCAGTGACCACTCAGGTCTTCCTGGTCATTAACCAAACATCAGAAATATGGAAAAGTCTCTACATGTTGCCCTAGCAAGACTGGCAAAAGATTTAGGTTTTATATCTTTCTTTTTTTTGTTTTTTTTTAAGCTGAAATAAAAACATTAATCAAAATCTTTGCTGAGAAGCAGGTTCATTACTGCAAGATCTGGACCCTTTTCTTTCTCAGTGCAGTCAAAAGGCTTTAGATACTGAGGCAGTACTGAGGGTCTAAGTTCAACACTGATGAGAAGAGGTGTGAAGCAAATCGTATATATGTGTAAAATGTTTCTATATGATGGCACTTTTGCTGAAAACTCTTATTTTCACATACTTTATTTGGTATTTTTTTCATTTACTCAGCTCTTTGTTTCTTCTATAAGCCTTTCAACTACTGGTCATTCATAAAGGATTAATTTGGTCCCAACACGTTTCATTATCTCTCAGCAAATGTGGAATTACATGTCATGCAGTGGCACTGGTAACAGTAAAAGTCATCACAGATTTCAGCTGCTGAAGCACCTCCAATAACACTGAATCAGATTGCCAGATGTTGTATGAAGTCAAGGTCAAATTTCTGAATGTGCTAGCTAATAATGGAGGATCCGATGCGTAGTCTTACCTCTCTGTTGGTTATCCCAACAAGAACATTGCTAATGAACCATTACTGCTGGCCTGCAAACAGCCCTATGCATCAAAGTCCTATGACATCTGAAAGATCCTTTGGAACAGCTTTTCTTACCAACAGCTTCTCCACTGTATATTAAAACTTAGATGATTCTCTATTCTTCTGGTACCCTCCAGGTCTGCACTATTTTGGGACATCATTTTGACCCAATAACATATAACTTAAAGACCTACTTTTTTTTCTTTTTCACTGACAGCAATGATCTTTGAAAAAAGGGACAAGATTGTAAATAGTTGGACTTGATGATCTTAAAAGTCTTTTCCAACCCAAATGATTCTATGATTCTACTACAGTATGTATTATACTAGGCATATCTTCTGAATATTCTTTAACTAGGGATATATTAAATAAAAGAGAAATTTTATGGAAAGCACTAAGAACAAAGCAGAAGTGTTCACATTTGGTAGCAGTTGGGTAGAAGGCAGGCCATCCATCAGTAAATATCCATTAGATATTTATAAACCTGCCTAGAATTTTTAAGAATATCATGCCTTAGATAATAGACTAGCATACAGGTCCACCCTGGCATCCACAGAGTAATATTCCTTCAGGGAGAATTATTATTTGATTTCTTATTTGAAGTATGACTCCTTCTTAGATCTATCAAAAGCTTCTCTTGCTTTTTTAATGCAAACACCAGCAGTATATCTTTTAGGGTTTGCATGCTCTATTAAGAAAAATTCCAGCCGACTACTCCTTTTTGATCTATATTCTTTTGAAAACAACATAATTGGCAATTCTAAAAGTTCATGGTATTTTAAAAGAGAACAAAAATATGAGAAGTCTTCTAAATGCTGAAAATGACAACTTTAATTATAAAGTTTTTTTTTTTTCTTCATATTTTAGCTTTTTTTTCAATTCAAAATATAGTAGATCTACACCATCAGTATATTAATAGCTTTGGTAAATACAAACATTATAGTCAGTTTTAACATACAATCAGCAGTAAGCTTTGAACATTCTGTATTCTCTATTTTTCGTCATAGCAATGCTGCCATTCAAATAGACTTTAATACAATGTATCAGATACTTTCTATCACACATACAGTTTGAAACAACAGAAAAATGGTGCAAAAGCGAGAGGTTATGCTGAAAGATCAGCACTTATAAAGATTTCTACTTTAATATAGTGTGTTTCTTTCTGACATGGGTGGGAATACAATTTTTTTCAGGAAGGATATATATAGTCAGTAGAATTCTTGTCCCACTGAATTGATTTTATCCCAGCCACACAGGGAACAGTTGTGTAGGAAAAGGATTCCTTATTTCCAGTCACTGACAATATTACCATCTTGAACTAGAGAAGGACCTCTACTACTACAAACATTTCATTCCTTTGTAAGGTGGTTGGAATATTTACTCACCGTATATGTTTTTCTTTTATATCATTAGCTTCCTTTTTTAACTACCTGAGTTTCCAGATTGAACACACATTTCAGATGTGTATTCACTGCTTGCTCAGGGGTTCCTTAGTTTTCTGGTTTGTATTAACTGCTGCTGTGAAGCTTTTGCATTTTCCAAACATACGAAGCTTTCTTATGTGAAAAACAGATTTTAGAAAATGCAATAAACAGCTCTTAATACATTTATTGTGAGTACTCTTCTGGTCTGTATTTACCAGCATTTTTTGACTGGGCTTGAATATGCAAGGAATTCAAACACCTCATATAATTCAAAGAAATTTGTTGTCAGCAGTTACCTTCAGCAAATATGCTTTGATTTCTCCAAACAGCAATATCTATTCTGTTTGATGAAAAACTGCTCTCATCTCTATTGACATCTAATTACCTTCTCCTACTCTGTATCTCTATCTTTTTACTGATTTAAATCTTGCCTTAGTGTTTCCTGTGTTCTGTGAGGAATCCTTGCAGGCTGTAGCTAGTGGTGCTATCCTACTTATCCTGCAGCTATAAATGTTTGGGCACCTTATCTACATTCCTTGCTGAAAAGCAATAATCCTTTATATTTTCCTGTCCTTGTGTTCCCCCAGTGATCCCTAGATTTTATTTCAGGAAAAATCTATGTTGGTGTTCTGAGGGATCCTATGGTACTATTTTTAATAGTCCCCCAAAGTGATTTGGTCTTGTTGTTGTAAAACAGAAAATAAGATATATATGGTTACCTTGACTAGTGGATGAATAAGTCCTCTTTAGGATTGCATTAATGTGCAATGGCACATTGGACCTCAGGAAAACAGGGAATCATAGAGGCCAAGCACCAGAAAAAGTGTGTACCAGATCCAGTAATGTGTGGCCAGATACTCATTTGGGACCAGCTGCTTTTGGGCAGAATTACTCTGCTGAGCTGTAATGCTGCTACAGGGACTGAGACTGTCAAGCACGCATTTTTGTGCAGGGGAAAACTGTACAGGTACGCTCCAAAAATTAGAAGAAATTGAGTTCCAAATGTTAAGGTGACAGAGTAACTTCATTGATAAAAATAGATAAATAAATACATAAGTAAATGTCCAACCCTTTGCCATAGGCAAGGCAGTAGGGATCCAGATGGGAACCTGGGGGACTGCAAGCAAAAATGGCAGTCACAGCCGGGGAAATGGAGCACCAGCGAATGGCAGGACAACAGGCCATTGCAGCAGAGGGACTTGAGATAAAAGTATGGGGTAGGAGGAAAATAAACTGTTTCCTGAATTCTCCTATTCAGGAAGCAAACTGTAAAAATTATTTAATCAGCAGTGATGAAAAGTTATGGCTGCCAAGTGAGATGTCTCAGCATTGTACATAGTGTTTGTTTAAGCACAGCATGTTGCTTGCAGAAGGATTAGTCCTGAAAGTTATAGGAAATTTGTACTGCACTCTTTTTACAGCTAAATTGAATGACTCAAGACAGTGGAGTTTCTGTATGAGTAAAAAATAGCAGGATGAGGCCATTAGAGTTTTCCAGTCATCAGATGTCATGAGCTTTCTCCATTACAAAACAAAATCTGTCCTGAAAAAAACAAACAAACAGAAAATCTCCACACACCATCTCTTCTTTCTGTTCAGTGTTCTTGAGTTATTTTTAAATATTCAAAGCCCTGGAACTCAAAAGGACTCTTTAAAAAGAAAAACCAACCAAAACCTAACTGAAACTATAGCTCTTTCCAGAGTCACTGCTCTTCGAATACTCAAAGTGGCTCATTACCAATATGGAAACTGTTTCTGTATGCTTGGACTGTTTGTCAGCCTAGATGAATAGAGAAAATGGGATAAAGAGATTTAATTAAGCTGTTAAGGAGGTATATAGTCAAAGACCAGTAGTTCCATTCAGTTCGGATTTAGAGGAAGCGATGACACAAAGTCTGGTGTTGACTGAAATGGTAAGAATTGGCTGAACTCCACTAAACTCGCATTGTAACACTAGAAAACCTGGCCTTTATAGTTAAAATGTGGACAGTTAGTCTGTCTCAGTTCACCTCATAATTAAAAAACTCCCACACACCCCAAAAGAGACACTAATTCAGGTTCTCCTTTGTTTCAGGTATGACACAGTTGTCTGTCTAATTATAGTCAGCAAGCTCAAGTTGTGAAAACCAGAATTTTATGACTGGGGAGGAAGGCAGGAATTTATTCCCCGTGTCCTCACACCTTCCTCTAAAGTTAGTTTTCTTTAACAGCCAAAGAATCATTACATGGTTCTGAGTACATGAAAGGGGACAAGAGGCTGGTAATACTCTACGGTTCCCGCTAGCACTGGAGAAAAGTTTCTTGGTGTTCCCATGACTTCTGTGGGAGATGCAGCAGAAATCAATTCACCCCATTCACCTTCTCCCAGAGGAAATATTTACATTTTTATTGAACTGGTGGGTCAGGGGGTTTCAGTTTTAAAAACTCAGTCTTACAGCTAAGATTACTGAATTTCTCTAACACTTGTGCTAGAAAGATAAAACAAGATTCCTTTTTCAAAAATAGTAAAAAGAGTAAAATATTAATTTATCTTAGAAGGAAACAGTCAGGTACATAATAGCAAAATATTCGAGCTCTGTAAGTGATGGGTTTTGTGCATTTTATAGTGCACTAGTCACAGAATATAATGTGGTTGTACAACGGTTATTATAAAATATGTCTTAAATGTTCAGTAGATTTGGCACAATATTGGTATTCTTTGGTAAAAATGCAAACACAAGGATTTAAGATTTTAAGAATAATTCAGATTCCATCTCCTTTGGGTACTGAGAAAAGACTGAGATTGTGATTGAAAGACAAAAATATCCCATTTCTTCACTTGGGTCCTCAAGAGTCTTTTCTTGTTTGTATCTGTCTTTTCTTACAGCATTTTTGTGGCCAGTGTTCATAATGAATACTGGAGTCCAGAAGCATTCCCAGCTTTGGTGCCAAGAAGCGAGTACAAGTGATCAGCAACAGTGTCTCGAAAGCACAACTGTAGATGACTTTATATATCACATACAGAGAGCAAAACACGGGAAAAAACATATTGAGTTGAGCAGAGCTCATCAGTGTCTTATCCGTTATGGTGTATTTCTCCGCCTCTATTTTCAGTAGTTCAGGGCACCATTGCAGCTGGGGATGAACAGGTGCAGAGAATAATTATCCTACTTCCGGAGCTAATTGTGGGCTTCAATTAGGAAGCCAACTTAATGGGGTAAAGAAACTCATCACCCTTGATTCTTACATAAGGAATAAGATCTTTCCATGTGATACACCATGACTAATCTATTTGTTTATAATAAAGCATCGATGGTGAGTGTAATTGACTTATCTAGCAGAATGTAAAGGATATACAGAAGCCATACAGAGGGAGACATCAGTACAAGCCAGTGGGATGCAGATGAACAAGCTTCTTTATAGTGGCAGTCTTATGGTTGCATTTGTGACAGGTTTATCAGCATCTTCACCAGAACTGAATTCCATTCCCTGCAAAAATCCAAAATCCTGCTGGCAGGCATTCAAGAGAATTTTCCAATACAAAATAAATAAATAAATACTCAGGCTAAAATATCTTACATGAAAATATCTAGCTGAGTTTCATCATTTCAAAAGGCCTGCTCAAACCAGGATGTTTTACATTTTAATATCTACCTATTAATGCACTCATGCAGGGACGCTACCAACTAATTGGAATCATATTTGTAAGTCTACTGACTATGACATACTACCTTGCAAATTCCAACATTTTGAAGTTCTCAAGCTGCAAGAAATAAATCCTTCATTATTACCTTTTCCATGTTTTCCAACAGTTTTATTTCTCGGAAGTGTCTAATTTTTATACATATAAAATTCAAAAAATAGAAAAAAATCCAAACCAATCTAAATCCTCAAACAAACAAAACAGACTCCCCTGTGCCAATAAAATTGTGCATTTAAATGGAGGAGGGAGATATCTGGTCTGAAAAGCTGTTTTTGTTCCAGCTACATCAGCTTTATCTAGTTTAATGTTTGTTCTGTGACCATTTGAAATTCTATTTCAGGTAGTATCGTACCAGCATAGGATGCATCATTAACTTGCAAGGCTTGACATTTGCTATCTTTATCTGGTTTTGGTGTATCACTCATACTGAGATTTTGTTTCTTATCTGATATTGATTTTGACTGTGACAAGCTGGGCTGCTAATAAAATCTACAGGCAAGTATCTGGCATGTAGTTCTTCACTGGTAGAGGAAAAGAAACAACCCAGTGACAACAAGAAGAGACACTTTTCAACTAGGATGCTTGCCTGTATCCTCATATTGTCCATCTCTTAGTACTTCTGTTGATGTAGCATTTCTGATTGATTCTCTTGGGGAAGTCTTCATGGAAATCCTTGCCTCTCAGATGAAATATTCCTTTTTGCTTTCATCCACTGCTTCCTGAAGAGTGGGGTCATTTTTCAAAGCAGCATCTGCACTTTCAGCAAATTCAGTTCCTTTTGCCTCATTGGTGTGGTAGGTGCCTTTATGTCTGTACATGTACCGGACCATCACTACCAGTAGGCAGATGAGGACAAATACCACTGCAGCAATCACACCTAGAGGAAAGAGACTAGTTAATTGTATTCCCAGTAATAAAATATGAGCAGCATCTTGCAGCCAGTCATCACAACTTGAATTACTTGATAAGGAAAAGCCTACGTATCATAAGTGTTCACATGTTGCAGTGGCCAAAGTCAGAACAGAGTCTGACACTGAAAAAACAAAAT
>NW_009935762.1:0-20605 GCF_000696875.1 Nestor notabilis | reverse complement strand
CAGGAATGCAAGTCAAATTCTCACCAGCTTTCTTCAAATCAATGGCTTGCTTTGGTTGAACTCATTGAAAAAATTAATTACAAAATGAGGAGAAATAAGAGAACATAAAGAAAAACCAACAGATTTATTTCATCCTTCTGTAACATATACCCAGGAGAGTCTGCAGGCAACCAGCCCTACCCCAACAGGTGTACTCAATTTCAGGAGAGGTACAGGGCATTAAGTATTTCTTGGGAGACATTCAACAAACAGCAGGAGCCATGTGACTTTGGTACGGCTCTGTATTCGCAAGCTGCCATTTCATGCTGTGCTCTAATTAAGAAAGTCTGATTGTAATGAATGTGGAAGTGACACCTGGGAGGCAGAAGGGATTATGGGTAGATCCTTCCTGTCTCCTGGACCAAGGCTAATTACTAGCTATGTATTAACTGGCAAAAAATTTCCATAGGTAACTCACATGTGCATAGGCCTAAATGTTGAATGGAAGCATTCCTAGTGAAGGAAAGTAAATTCAAGTTCCAGGAGTGGCTGTGCAGAGAACATTGTGTGTCCTTGCTTCCCAGAGTCCTTTCCTTTTTTCCTGTTCTACTGTGAAAGGTAGGAGTCCATAAAAAAGTGACACCCCTGAAAGTCCAAAAAATTACAAGCTGTATCCCCTTCATTCCCCATCAAATTGTTCACTTAAGGCTCCTGAAAATAAATGAAGTACTTTGAAGTTTTTTCAATTTGTGTGGTTTTTATTTTTTTAACACTCTTTGCACACAACTGGGATGTGCTTATAACACTTTAGCTGTGACTCTGTACATTATACCAAACTGATTCTATACTCACATGACTCCAGGAGCAAACCAAACATTAAAACCATACGTAGTAAAACACACCAGAAATGGACATTCCTAGGAAAATCCCTCTTGTGGAGTATGAAGATGCTATGAGGATGCAATAGGTAGGAAGTCATCTGACTTATTGTAGGCATCTACAGTTCAGGAGGCTTCATGTGAGTTACTTACCCTGGGCTTCCTCCACTGTCAGTGGATGGTGTGTGTGTGCAGAGTGATTCCTCTTCTAGAATTGAATTCCTATGCTTGGTCAGATAAATTGCTCCCTGGAAATGCTTACTATTCTGCAGAGACAATGAGGGGTATGCAGACAGTATCTCTGTTGTCCCTGTGTTCAAGATATATGGCAGGAGTAGGTATCTCTAAAGCTTTAGATTTACCAACATCAGTAAACTGAGTGGGGATACCCTATTGGCATCAAAACATAGGAATGGACAGGATATTAATGGACTAAATAAAAATAATAACTCTCTTAAAAAATATACCTGCAATGTTATACCACAGATTTTAAGGTGCCTAGTTCTGGAAAGCGAAGTTACTGCCGGCAGAAATGAAATTGCTTATACAAAGAGCTTTAGATTTACAGTAATATCTTAGTTGCAGTGGGGGCTTCATCAATTTTTAGGACCTCACTGGTATCCCTTGACACAAGCGGCTTTAATAGGCTTTGGATGTAGCACAATATTAATAAGCCTAAGGGACTAAGTACAAATCAATTTACCTGCTACTTGTTCATAGAAAGCTAAAATTAAAGTTACAGGAGTTGGGACCTGAGGGAAATATAGCATAACCTCACCAATTTGCACTAATGAATGGCGTACCCCCTTGTGAATGACTGAAATTAGTGCGTTAGCATGGAAATGAACAAACACAATAAAAATAAAAAGGTTCTCTCCATAAACATGGCTTTGTTCATTTATTCTGACAACTGTATTTAGTTTAAATGCATGAGAGAGCTTTAATGGAACACCAGAAAATTCACTGTAGTATGTTCTGCAACAATAAAGGGTCAGCTGGTATGAGCTAGCATGGCTCAGATCAAAAGTGCTATGCCAATCCTGTATTAAATGACAATTTTGGCCCAGTGAATAATGAAGAATATCAGAGTCTGACTTTGTTGCTGGACTGCTAGGCATTTTGTCCTAAAATCAGGAATGGAAGGGGTGGTACTGCTCACTTTATGGTTTATGCTCATTATCTCATCTAGTTATCTTGCCAATAGCCCCTCTGGGAGCAGATTTCCCACTGGCCTAATTAACTCTAATTGTGCTGCTCCTGTTGTCTTGTCAGCAAAGTAGGGGTTTTGCAAAATGCAAGAAATCAACCAACCTGCTGTTTTAATTCTAATGGTGCGGCTTAGTATGGTCTGCTACTTACCTCCAATAACAGCCACATCTGCTCCAGCTGTGGGGCTCTCAATGTCTCCATCTATAAATAGATTAGAACATTCAAAAGTTAATTAAAGAAGGAGGAATTGGATCATATGTAACAGCAGTGACTGTACTGGTGGTGCTGAATTATTTTAACCTCTGAAACTCAGAACTTAAGATCTCTTGTTAGCAATAGACATTTATGAAACTTCTCATTACTGTACTGTAACAGTTTACTGTCACCTTAACACTGGAAAATAAATAACTAGCACATTATGCAAACCATCATGGCCTTCAGGGAAACACCTACTGTTTATTATGAGCACTTACCTGTAACATCCTCCAGTGAATGATTAAATTAAGACTGTTTAGGTACTGCGATTACTCTCAGAAAGGTAGTTTTAGAGAAAAAATTTTGGTGCCTATTTATTTTCCCGTTTGTGGTTCTTCAGAGTAGAGTCTGGATCTTGATTTGATGTGAATTAATCTGGCTCTATTTATTTCAATTAGTATTTTATTTATCTGCAATATCCTGTTTTTAATCTTAGCATTTGTTTTCTTTTAAACTTACATTTGGAATCAAGACAAGCCTATTACATGTGTGGTGTAAAACAGGGTCCCCATTTAGAGTAAGTCTGAATTTGGTGCTGCTAAATCAAACTACATTTTTTACTGGATCGTAATTTACAAAAAAGATAACTTTGCAATTTAAATGCAAAGTAGAAGTACCTGAACATGTCTTTCCAAGAAATAAGAATTTGGTCTGAATGTTGCAAGCTGCTGAAAGAACAATTAGAATTCAAATTACGTTTCATCTTAATTATAGCACTTACTAAGAACATCCAAACTAATAATGAATACCCAAAGTGTTTTAAAGTGGAGAGGAAAAAAATTCTAAAAATTATTTGATATGGACCTTAAGTGAAAGTAAATTCATATAGACACACATTTCTTCACTAGCTTCCCCTTGCTTGATCAGGGTACAATTCTGATCTCATTTTTATTCTTTATTTCATGCCATTGGTATCAGCCCACTTAGTCCTGAATTATGTGGATGTCTAAGGTGATGAATTCCTGGAATTTTTCCATGCTAGGTTTATGACAGGATACTCTTTTCTTAATTTATTATTGTGCTATTTATACAATTCTAAACAATATTGGTTTCCAAACAAGGCAAACAAACAGCTTTATGTGAAATCTTTTTTTTTTTTCTTCTTTTCTTTTTTTTGTTTTCCTTTGGGTAAATGCAGTGGAAATTTATAAAAATATTTGGAATTAGCATTTTTCTCTAGAAAAGACAAAAATGCTAAAGCCAAATCTTTCTATAAATTCAGCAGTGGTACTATGACTGATACCTGGCCCTCCTTTTGCTAAATCTGTGACATATGATGCAAGGACAAGACACTACCAGCAGCTTTCTCCTTACTCATGTCTGGTCTCTTGTGTCAAATTGCAGTAACTGAGGAGAGCTGAGATTCAAAGAATCCCCTCTTCTCAAACATGGGAGATGCTTTTTCTAGAAAGTAGGAGTATTTTTCTCTCCCACAGAGATCCTTCCTATGCTTTGTTCCAGCTATACTCTGATGGAAAGATTGAGCACGCCTTGCGTAATTTAAAAATTCCAATTATGTCTATGTCCATTCAAAACCCATGTGTCTCAGAAGAGATTAATTGCTTCAAGGTCAAACTGTTCTGTATGTCATTATACACCAAATATATGCTGCATGCCAGAAAAGCAGGCTCCTCTACAGCAATCACGTACTAGAAGGTGTGAATTCTAAAGTGCTTCCCTAGCCACATAACTTCCAAACATTAATTCCAGATCACATCATTATCCCTTTAATTATAAAATGTATGCGAGTAACTCTCTGGTCTTCCCTGCTGTTCCCAGGTGCCTCTCAGATTCAGATAACAAGCAGGTGCCTTATCTCTACTACTTGCCACCACAATACTTTTTGATAACGTATTCCAGATGCATCACTTGCAGGAAAGTTTTCACTTCCATACTGTTCTTTCTAAGTTTTCAGAAGAGCACTAGACCCATCTTGAGCCATCATGTAGTTGGCAGTGATCTGTTAAGCTGATGATGCTATGCCATTCAGCAACCAGCTAACACTGTTCTCATTTTACTGCAAGCACGAGCGTCTGACTTCTTTGTGTATCAACTTCTGACCATGGAACAGTTTTGCTGTCCTCCCATAGGGCCTTTTGCAGCATCATCCAGAATGCCAGGACACTGAAGCTACCACCAAAGACCAGAAGTTTCCAGGGTGTGTTTCCCAGATCAATTATGGAGCAGTCAGGATGGAGGGGAGAGAAGGACCCTCATTGCCTATCTCACAGTCTGAAATTTCACTTTGTCCAAAACCAACTATGTGACTCATGGCAATATCATGATATTACAAGGTAGGGGGTAAAAGTATCAGTGTCATTCAAGATTCAATTAGTATTGCCCTTCATGAAACATGACTGAGGAAAATTCAAGGCATGTGTTCATGAAATGAAGCCATCTTGCAGAGCAGGGAGGAGATAACAGCTCCTTATCCAGACGGGAATTCATGCTTGGCAGGAACCTCAGCATGGTCTCTTTAAAATTCAGCTCAGTGTGTGTGAGAAATACACTGCACTACTACTATATGTAGATATGTGTAGATAAGAATCTTCACTTTCTGAGGCAGAAAAGATATCCAAGTACTGGACAAATTTTTAGCTGAGCAATGGCTGTACCTTCTTTTTTCTGTTCTTTGCATGCAGAACACTCAGAGGTTTGTGTTTCAGTAACTGCTGTTGCACCTATTATAGTTATTTTCCTTTGTTTCAAGGATATCTTTTGTGCTATCTGCTGCTAAATTGCCCTTACAAAACTTCCTTTCGCTGTTATACTGGCCCTTGTCCGTAGCTACAATCTGGTCCCAAAAGCATTTAGACAGTGTTGTTATTTAGTGCCATTGGTTACCATGACACACAGAAATTGGAAGATTGTGGGAAAACTTGTTTTTCATAAAATCTCTGGCCATCAGAATGAGTTGGCTAAATCAAGACTAGAACATACAAATCAAATTGCCTGTTGTTGGAAAGTATGTTTCTAAAAGCCAGAAATGAAGGGAAAGAAACGCCTTTGTGCCATGACCTGAAATTCATCAAATTCCAGTTCTGCCCATAAACTTACAGATAATGAATTTTTCAATAGAACACAATTGCTACCTGTCTCATTCTCATCAATCAAATCAAGCTGAGAAGGCAGCAGCCTCTGAAAGCCCCAGGAGTATTCTGACTTAAATACTGGCTTTGCGTTTCAAAGGTGAAAAACCAGTACAACTAGCTTTTATGTTCATGTAGCCAGTGGTGAGTTTTCCTGCTAAATTTATAGGTAAATTTGTTAAACCACCTCCTCCAAGTGCAATTTTCCAATAAGACTTGACTTTTATTAATTTTGATAGGTTTTTTGATTAGTTTAAGCTGATCTTATTCCATTTTGGCTGAGAGGCAGTTGTTCAAAAGTGGCAGGTCCAGCAGTGAAATTGTTTGTCTGAGGTTCACCACTCTCCTTATTTTGCTATGCACTTCTCCTGGCAGTTGTAATGATTTATTTTGTTCTTTAAATTACAAATCTGAACCGCTAAAAGCCATAAGTCATTTTCTGCTCAAAAAATATGACATTGGCTTTAAAATAAAACTTTTTTTATTTGCCCTTTCTTTCATATCTGAGCTTCATTCAGGTCCTACTTCCCAGCCCTTTTCTACAACACCAAAGACAAAATCCGCTTTGTAGATAAAGCTGAGGTTTTGGCATGATGTTGTGGCACCAGAAAAAAGGTCTTCAAGGAAAACATGAAGTATTATGGGACTCCTAATAAAGATGCGAGACATATCAATGAGCTACTTTAGAAGTATAATCATGTTAAGACATCCAAACTGGCAAGCCATTCAACTTACATGGTGATGGGAAGCGGTATATCTGTTCCCAGAATACTTTCTTCCATCCAGCATAGAAAGCACAGATTTTAGATCCTGCTACTTGAAGAAAGCAATACCTTAATGTGCTTCTGTGGCTACTGTCAGTGACATAGGATAAACTTGCAGAGAGGTTCAAGTGTTCTCATTTTTCAGTCATTGTTTTCACCTGCTAAAAATTTTCCTGAAAAAACCTGGTAGTTGCCTCCTTGGCAGTTTTACAGTCAGCACTGTAGTTAGCAATTAAAGTACCTAGATGTTTGCTTGTTACAGATTTACGCATGGAAAAAGCATGAAAGGAAAACTACCTGCTAAGGGATCACCATTTGGCACATTTGATATGAATGCATGGGAATCATCCTACAGTATAGATCTAATCTACTGGTACTACCACATCTCTGCTGTATAATTAACCCATGAGGGCAATTTGATGGGATAACATAGATCATACTCCAAACTTCTCCCTGTCTCTCTCATTTCCTAAGATAAAACTCCAAACTAGACCTGGATAAGTGCTTAATGCTAAGTAGTGTTGAATATAGGAAGAAGAGCCTGAGATTACAACTCACCTTGTCACAGTTGCGTTGCAGTTGTGGGTGATACTGCTCTTTCGACTGGGTGTCAGTGAATCAAGCTGAGTGAGTATACAGATCTCTGCGTATGATAAGCAGCTTTTAAAAGACAGTTCTCAAAGCCACTAAGACCAGTCAAGCAACACTGCTCCTGCTCTGCTCCTGCCTTTCAGGATTTTCCTACCCATAAACTTATGCTTTTGATTCTTGGCAGCCTAAGCCATCTCTCACCATGACGCTCACCATTGCTGCCTGCTTGTGGTTACAATCTAGACAAAGCCTTGGCTGCTAGATTGCACTCAGGTAGGTCCCTAAGTGCTTTCTTGGGCACCCCATTTTCTCTCTTCATGTGCCTGTTTACTGAGTAAGAAGTACTTGAAATTCTTTCAGTCTCTGTGAATGATGAGCTGAAGTCATTAGGGCAGTCATTTCCTTCTTGGGGCTTTCCCAGGAGTGCAGACTAGGAAACACAATGTAAGCTTTCGTCTTTAATCAGCTCACCTAACCACCTTATGAAAAGCACTGCTACTAATGGGACTTTTCCAGGTGAAGAACAACCCAACTTTATCTCAGTATCCATGGATATGCTTTGCAGAACCACCTCACATATTTAGTGTGTTGCTGCCAGAACTGGTGTGTAAGCAGTCTGTAGACTGAAATATGTATTTAGAATTCAACTATTAAATATTTAATGGCTTTGTCTTAAATATTAGTACCATTTACCTGTGCATTTCCAGTAAACAAGGGAGATATTCAAACTGAATAATATCCAGTTCACAATTCAGGCCAGATGTAAATGGGATTCAAAGTATTTTGCCTCTGTATTGATTGCTCTTTCATATACACACACATTTAAAAGAGAGCTTTAAGTATAAATGGAGACTAATGAGATACAGTTTCCTCAGTAATACTGAGTCTAGTAAATTATTGTCTGATTTTGTGTTGTATCAATTGACCTAACACAACATACTATATTAATTTTGCCTTAATTTAAAAAAGCTGTAATTTTAAAGGGAGATTGCCTGTTGATGCAAAAAAAATAGGTGGAGTTTCAAAACACTCATCACTGATCTATTTGCTTCCACTAAAGATGATAGTAGGGTATTTGGGTTCAGTAAAACATTATAAACTTCTGAAAGTATTGAGGAGTATAGAGTCCTTCAGGAAGCTTTTGCAATAGTTAAAAGGCTTTACTACAATACTTGCAATTTTTTATTTCTTAATATTATGTACATAAAAATGTTTTTTATTATAACCATTCCTTTGCCAGGGGCTCTTTTTGTTCTTTGTATGCTCTTCTGCAGTCACCATTCCTCTCAACTGTCTTGATGTTGTCCTATTGTCACCACTGATGCAAGACTTTTCTTACAACATGTTTAGTATGGAAGAGAAGTCTTAAAATCTCCACTGTTTATGCAACTGTGGTATGTCCTCCTTGCCCTTTGGTTTATGTTTGTACCTTGCCAACACACTGCATTCATGAGCAAATCATGAATCTATTAACCTTAACACACTGATTTAATTTACAAGCTATAATTAGAACTGGTTCACTGCAGCTGCATGTGTAAAAATTAGTTGAACCAGCTTGAGAAAACTTCATGTTAAAAACATGTTAATGGCTCAAGCTGCTCTCTGGTATGTGTTATGATATCAGATGGATCTCACTGAAGCCTTTTTAGATTAAAAAAAAAAAGTCATTATCTATTTTAATGTTTGCCAGTAAGTGCACAGTGCCCTGTCAGAGCTGGCATATCTTATCCCAAAGGGTCACCAGCCTGAGCCCATCAGTTTGATACATCTCCCATTAGATAATGAAACACATCAAAGCCATTCTTTCAAAATTAAGGAGCAGTTTCTCATCTCTCAATCTGGAAAAGAGACAGAATAATTTGGCTTCTATTTATATACTAAGTTATTATAAGGACAATAATGGTTACATACAACAGCAACAACCACGTGATCTTTTGGGTAAGTGAATGAACTGTGCTCCAAATGTAAGGTAAATCATGCAGCTTAAAAGTATCTACAAAAATTAAAATTCACTGAGCCCGATTGTCTTGCTATTCTAGCTATCAAATACTTTATCATTAATACTGAGAAGACAAACTCCAGTTTCATTCAATGAAAATAAAGGTCTATTCAAGTTTTCTCACACTTTGTAATATAGTGAGAATAAAAAGGCCTTATCAAATTAGATTAATTAGATCAGGATTGCCAAATAATTTTAGCAGTTCTCATTTGGTTCTGGTATACATTGTCAGCAAAATATTTTGGTACCATTTTAATGTTATAAAGAAAATAAGAGAAAATATGTTTTACAATGTTTGAGGAAGTAATGGCTTTGCTTACACAGTTCCTTCTTCTATTGTGATGCTGAATTACACTTGGGTCTTGTGCAAAATCAGACACAGAGAAACAAGGCAGCTTATAAAAAATAATCATATTCTATCCCTTAATAGTAAGAGGGAAAATGATAAAATGTTCATGAAATTTGGGAAACTATTTTAGGTGAAAAATAATAAAGATGTTTTAAAACAGATCAGATATTCTATATTTCAAAATGAAAAACAAAAAAAAACCAACTTTAAAAATAGATTAAAATTATGTTTTAAAGGGTTATATAACCTAAAAAAACACCACTGGTTTTTAGCCAAATCAAACTTTTCTCTTTATCCCCCAAAGAACCAACACCCTCCCAAATTACCCTTTCAGTTTGAACCGTATAATTTTTTTTTTAATTATTATTTGCACTTACTAGAGACATGCGCTAAAGTATTTTAGCTCCTTTGCTTAAGGTAGCTGCATGTCAATCACCGACTCTGATGGCGATTAAGCGAAGTGCATTCAGTAAGAGCATTAAAGTGGCAATTCCGCCTTAGAAGTACTATAAAATTACAACCTTAAAGCTCCCATTCAGCACAGAACTTGAAAGAGAGCTTATTGTAGGCCCATGTTCCCTCTGGTAACAGATATTTAATGTGTCCCATGTATTCACACTGATGTATATATATAGTAAAAAATTACCAAACAAATTCAGAGGGATGCTTGCAGCATCAAGAAGGAGGAGAACATTTCATGGTCAGCAGAGGAAACAGAGAGCAGAGGAGAAGTTAGAGAAAGGAGCTGCCTCCCTGGCACTGGAGCTCCTGAGCAAGTGGGACGCTGTGGAAATCTTGCTTTTAGAGATGGGATGTAGGAAATCATCAAGGTCCACCCAGTGGTGGTCTTGCTGCTCATGTAGAGTGGCTGGGTTTTACCGTGCTTCTATGGGAAAGCTGCTTGGTGTCTGAAGAGCAAATGCTGCCTTCTTATGGTAAAAAGGTGCATGAAGCAACTTGCAAGTTGTGCCCTGTTTCGTCTACCTTATGTTTATAATCATATCACTGGGAAAAAGTTTCTTACTTTTCCATGGAAATATGTTAATGTAACCAGGCCATATGTTAATGTAACATTTTTGCTCCACAACCATCAAAGTCTGCTTATGCTACAAATATACAACATCTTGCTGGGGAAGATAAATTGACCTGGTATTGCTTCATTAAAGAAGGAGTGACAAATGAGGTATGAATCAATCCATAAGCTACAGTGCATGATCAGGACATTTTCTTGCATATGCCCCTCCTCTTCCCACCTTCCCCTTCTTCATCAAAAGATAGTACTCCTTTTGAGAGCTTTTTAGTTGTGAAGGTTTGAAAGAAATACTAAATATCCAGTGAATCTGCCAAATAATTTCTGCCTGACTTTTCTCCAAAGTCAACAATTGCAAGCTCTAGTCATTTTTTGCTGAATCAAAATGGGAAAAAATCAGCCATTTGCTCATTCACCGAGATCAAAGCTGAATGGAAAGAGGTGCCTGCTTAATTATTAACCATTGCAAATGTTGCAAATGATCATAGGTAATCAAAGGACCAAGCTACATACATAGTGAAAGCCCATCTGACAACCCATAAAAGATACTTAACTTGTTATTCTTGAGAAACAGTGCATGAAAGAAGTACACCCTGCTGATCTAAGCTTTACAAGTTAGAAACATAAGCATAAAAATTTGAGCCAGAACCTTTCAGTGGAAAGCCAGAAGCCAAGAGGTCTTGAAGGACATGACAATTCTTTCCCAACTGCTTGCATAAATGGTTATATAATGCAGTAAGACAATTTAACTGCTAAGATTCATGGAATTATTTACCAAGACATGCTTTTAATTTGTACCTAACAGGTCTACCAGCCTCAGACCTGACTCTCAGGCCTTGTGACTATGTCATCACATGTTAAGTTGATCTTTGTGTTTCTTAATGTTGCTGTGCTTGATATTATGCATTTAATATCTCCTTAAGATTAGGGTTTAGTTTACATTTGAAGCACACCCTTTATGCGGATGTGCAACTCTTCAAGATTAGTTAAAATTAAGCACCATAACTAAGACATACTGAACTGTTAGTATTTGAAATATTTGCATGAAATAAATTCAGCAGCAATTTTGCACTGATTTTCTCTGTTCCTACTGTGTGTCTGACTGTCCTTGTAACCTTTACAAATTTTGACTCCATTATTCAACTCCAACTGTCTTTAAAAGAAGAACAGGCAAAGATAAGCACTTTGCCTCAATTTTCATGAAAACTGTAGGCTGCACAGAAAAAGGAAACTAGAGCAGTTCAGCAGTGGAGGAAAGGCAATGAGGAGTCAGCAATTTTGAGTTCTGTTTAGCATCAGCGAGTTCTCCAGTCACCACATGCTGCCCAGTGATGATGCACATAGATCCCAAGGAGCTGCATAAGATGCTTCACCTCCCCATGGGGAGCTGCTGTGGGAGGGAGCCAGTGCATGCTGGCAGTGGGATTGAGGTAGAAGAGACATAAATCTAAAAGCAAGAGTGTTTCACTGGTACTGTTGCTGGCAGAAAACTTGTTTTAATGATCACTGACACACAAGGGAAGAAATATGGCAATTACTCTATTAAGGCTGATAAATGTCTGTTTCTCATTTTGAGATGAAGAAGCTTGACCTTGTGCTTAAATTACTGGTGATATGATCAAACTACAGGTGATGTCATCTAGAAATCATGTGGAACCTGGCAAAAGCCTGACGTTAGGCACAAAGTTATCCTGACAATTCAAAGAATGTAGTGCCAGGCTACTAACCTTAGAAAAGTATAATCATGGTCAGGTTTCTTCCTCTATGTCTCATTTCCATCACCAGTATTTTGTAGCAAAGCAGTCTGACAGGTGACAATTCTTGGAAACAGGAGCTCTCTGTACTCCATCCCCCAGCTCATTTGATATGAATTGTATCCAGCTACACCCAGCTCATATACCAGTACTTGCCTGAGGCACCATCTACTAAGCATTGCAAGTGGAAATGTCAGGATGTTTAGCATATGCTCTTCAGGGACACAGAGATCTTTCCTGGAGCACTGATGAGTTTAATATTATTAATGGAGATAACTGTAATGGAAACAATCTTGCAAATACTTTAAATATTGAGCATATTAAACAAAGAAAATAAACCATATTGAAACACCTTAGAAACTTGCAAGGCAAATAATAGCTCGGGGCAACAATATTTCTCATTTTCCAAGGATTCTGCAATAAGTATGCAGATTTCTTTTGCGTATTTGCTCCATTTAAAAAGACAAAGCCCATTTTATTATCCAAAAAGCATTTAGGTATCACTCCAAGCTGTCTGAATTGAGTTGAGCAATTTTAGCAAAACTTCTTTACTATCTATCATTCATCTGAGCAATGTGAGACAGATTGTGTAATAGTTGTTAAAAGGAGGGGGAAAAAGGAAAAAAGTCTCTCTTGCCTATTATTTTTGGACAGTTGTCTGGCATTATTTGACAAATAGCATATTGAACACATTAACAGAGCTAAGCATGAAAAACCTTCATTGATGTCATATACTGAATGTTTTTCACTACGGGACTTACATTGCTTTGAGATTCATTAACAGCTCATTACTAACGTTCTTCTCTCCTAATGAAATACCTGTGTTTCCACGCATGTAGAAAGCTCATAACCAGCCTGGTGAGATATTTGACTGGTGGAAAGGAGTCTATGTGATCTGTCTCCATAGGTGCGGCAGAGAGGAGAGTAGTTGGCAATTGGCCTAGATGATTGTTGTAGGTCCCTTCCATCTCTTCTATATACTATTCAATATTCAACTCGATATTCTATTCAATATTCTATTCGATATTCTATTTGATACTCCTGATCTGTTCTGTTCTGTTCTGTCCTGTTCGGGCATCTATACTTCCTTCAAGAAGATCCATTCAGCTTGAACAGAGATGTGATGAATCTTGGTGGATGGGGTGGGAATTTGTCTTCCTGTCAATCAAGAAGTAAACCTAGAATACCATCTTAGATTAGAAACCTAGTTTTCTGGAGTTATAATTCGGGAAAATAAACCCTAGCCATTATTGTTTAGTTTCTTCTCCTAATAAGCAGTCCTTTTTGTGGTACTGCTCAATTGAATGTCTCTCTGTAGACACATGATGACTTTCATACAACTTGGAGAATGATAATAATTTCTGAGGCTTCTGCCTCTCTTTCAAATCTGGTTGAAACTGGTCAGTGGATTCAAAAGTTCTTCATGGGAAGTGACAGATGGATGAACAGATGATTAAGCAGGCAGATAGACAGCAGGAACACGTAAGACTAATTTCATTAGGAAACTGGACTGAAAACAGAAGTAGCAGTGGGTATTTGGATAATATTCATATTTTGGTCATCAATTTAAAAAATGTCATGGTTTTGGGACCATTTCAAAGCTTGTAGATGATGTCCTTAGTAGCTTAAACAACAAAGGAAAAAACAAAGGGATATTGTTGAGATTTTTTTCAGCTCCTTTTTTGGTCAGAATGCTACATTTTTGTAGTTTGGACTATATTTTAAACCTTTAAAGCCTGCTTTGTCTTTTCAATAGGTGATTAATGTGTGTCATTAAACAAAGAAATAAGGTCTAGTACTTTTCAATAGCAACAAATGCTTGCTACAGCACTTCTCTGATCAACATATTTTTCACTTACTGTAAAACCTTTGGGCTGGCCCTTTCCTAGATGTACAAAATATACACACAGGAAAGCTGAGAGTAAATTGTTGTGATTTCAGCTGGCTGGTATATTCCAGCAGAGAAAGGCATTCTTGCTCCTAACTCTTTTCCTTTCAAGCTGAACCAGCAGAAAACCAGTCTACCAAAAGGAAATGAGGTGGGGGATATTTACTTATTGGCAAAATAAGTAATCCATATCACCATGTAGTCTGACTGACTGTTGATCTGTTAACAGGGAGGAGTTTGCTAGGTGCAGATAGAAAGAATAGAAGGAATGCTCTTTTGTGTGGGTGAAATACAATATAGACCTTCACTCAGGGGAAAAAAAAGAGAAGCATAAGGAGAAAAACACCTGGATAAAGCTGGAGATTTCCTTGCTAAATTGCTATGAACAGAACAGAAAACTCCTGATTTTCACAGCCAAGTAACTCCTTTGAAATATAGTAGTTCTACAAGGCCATGGAAAAAGTTGGTCTTGGTATTCCCTGTGTAAGAACATTTTAGAATGCACTAAGAATAAAGGCCTCTCTCTCAGCTGTCAAAATAGGCACCTTAAAGCTATTACTCTCTACCCCCCTCCCTGCCTTCAGGGATGCTGCTCTTCCACAGCTGAATCAGCAGCAATCACACTCTGCAGCCCGGCAGCAGTCACTGCTGTCCCATTTATACTCGTATCAAAGTAGGACACTGATCCAACACACAAAGTAAAATACCAAGTGGTATACGTACTGGGTGGGATTTGCAAAAAGTCTCTGTTAAACTGCTTCTGCTCCCTTTGAAGTTTGTGGCAGATATCCCACACATTCCAACTGCTCAGTTGGGCAAGTGGCAAAAGCTTTTAAAAACTTTATTTTATGAATTTAGAAACATGATAGAACCAAGGACTCATCATCAATATCATCATATATAGCCTCTGTCCATCCTCCCGGTTTTCCAGCTTCCCAGTTTAATTCATCAGTAGATGCTGCCTAACAGGCTGCAAACATCTGCCTTCTCAAGCAGCCATGAGTAAGCCTGAAAATTTCTCAAAGGCCTTTCATAACATACCCAAACTCTTTACTGCTGCCTCCAGAGAAGTCTGGTTTGGAACAGTATCATAAGGTCAAGTTATCCCACTGAAACACCCATTAGTATAAAGAGAAGGGGGGGGGGAGGGGGAAGGAAATGTGAAAAAAAAAGAAAAATTAACAAACCAACAGTACTAGCACAGCCCTGGAAAATATGAAGTCATAAGTAGAGTTCAGCCAGAGAAGACTCCCATTAAACTTAATTTAAGAGCCAAGTTCCACCCTGAGATGTGTGAGCTGCAGCTTATTTCAGGGGTAGCTGTGCTGTACTTCATGTCGGGGCAAGGCTTGGACACAAGTATGTATCTGTTACAAGTCAGAGAAGGGTAAAGCCCACATCCCTTTTCTGTTTTTTAGTTCTGTCTGCATGGAGTAGAAAACTGAAAGAAGCGGATAAAACAGCCCACACTTTTACAGGGATCATCTGTCAAATGTAATTCCTTCTTCCACAAGACCTGAATGCCTGTGTTTCTAAATCAACTAAGCTACTTTTGTGAGACATGGTAGCCTTTCCCCATGCCCCTGCCACCCCCATGACAGTTAAACACACAGGCAGAAGCTTTAAGTCTTGTCTTCCAAGCTTCTTTGTTCTCAAGAGTCCCATTAAGAGACATCAGGAAGTGTTGCCTTGGATATGCACATGCTTTATAAACAAGGGACATAAACAGCAGCCTGGCTTTATTCCCTGGCTTACTCCCTTGAAGCCTTCCACTGAACATTTTTTTCTGGCGAGTAGGAGTCCCGCTGAATGAGGAGGGAAGAAGGAGTGGCAGAGACTTTCCTATCCCACTTGCATTCCCAGACAGGGGCTAGGCAAGTTGGCACCCTTGTTCTGTGCTGTGTTGGATGGATAGCTTCAGTCAACAGCCTTTATCCTTTCTTGGGCCAGCTCCTGCTGCACAGCTGGCTGTTAGAGGGGACAAAAGGATAAGGTCAAAACCACATGCATTTCTGTGTGGCTCCTGGAGGCCCTGTGGTTACCTGGGGGACTAGGCAGAGGAGTGCCTTGCTCCCTGACATGAGCTCTGTGTTCAGTAATGCTGAGCTCTTAAGACTGAATTCCTTCAACTACAAATTAAAAGAGCTCATTCAAGAAGAGGGAAGAGGGGGAGATAAGGCTCAGTCCTGCCAAGGTCTGAGTCTGGATGTGAGCAAGAGGTTAAAGTATTTCATATAAGAAACTCTAGTAAATGCAAAAGCTTTTTTACCCCAAGGCAACCCTTTATACACTAAAATACTAACTCTGGCTCAAGAATTTCTCATGCCTCAGTTCCCTAGGTGGTTGCTCTGTGCTTTAACTCTCCATTAGGCATCTGCTACTGGCTTTAACAGGGGAGACACGACCATGAGCTAGCTCCATGCTCACTACAGCACTTTCACCGGCAGAGCTGGAAAAGTACGTAAGTCCTGCTTAGGCAGGAATACCTAGCACCATCAGGATCAAACCTACATTGGCAATCACTTGTCATGGACACTGTAGCAGATGCAAAGGGGAGGCAGTTTCCCTGGGAAAGAAAGTCTCTTTTTCTTAACACTGGTGTAACCTAACAGTCAGCTGGTGAGGGCTGAGGTAAACACACAGACAGCACTGGAGATGCCACACCACCACTTCGCTGTGCAATGGCAGTGAAACAAAGAAGGGGAAAAATCAGTACCAAGTCCCCTTAGCTAGAAGACGGATTGGAAATATCCCAGCAAGGATGTGGGATGGGAAAGACAGATATGTGTTCCTTGGGAATCTGCAAAGATGATACATTCCTCAGCCACAGCTGTCATGCCATGGCTTTGTGCCTGTCAAAGGACTGATTTTGCGTTTCTTGCTACATCTCCCCTTTTCCAGGATTATGTTCAGTGTGGGGGAGAAGTATCCTTTTAACAATATGGGTGCTCATGCCCACAGACAGCAACCTGTTACCTTAATGTGCCAAATGGTGGCAAACAAAATCAGCTGCAAAGCTGGACACCCACATTTATCAGTAACTCCCTGGTAGGCTTCCCTCACCCACCCACAAGTCCTAGATCTTGCTGTGTGCTGCAGGCAGCAGGGCATGACCAGAGAGGATTGATCCCTTAGGGTTTGACAGCCTCTTCTCAGGTGTGAGCTGTGTAGAATACCACTTAGGTGGAAAACAGCATGTGCTAGATGTTCCAGTTTCCAAGCCTATTTTCCTTATTCAGTGAGGAAAATGCATCCCTCTCTCTGGAATGAATCACAGACATAGTTTTTAATTACAGGACATGTGCTTTCCCCCTTCCTCCCCAGACTGTTGTAAATTCATTTCTGACAGAAACAGGCATTCAGACCTCCAAAGGGAGTAGTTTGTATTTTCCCCTCTGGTCACCTCCAGCAGCTGCCAGACTCTGCAAGGTTCTGGAGCTGGGTTGCACCAGATTTGAAAGGGAGGGAGATTCACCCAGCGAGTTGGTACTCGGACCACTTAAAAAACAGCACAGTGGAAGGAGTGGTGCTATTCGTCTCTGGAGAAAACAGAACACAGTTGGGGAAAAACTCCACACTGAATTTTATCTTAAAAAGAGTGTCATGCAGTTACTTCCTCTTGTTTCCCCCCTCCCTATGTTTAAAGCTGATTCTTGCTTATTTAGCAATGACACATTTTAAATGGTTTCATCCATCTCTGCCACCCCGCTGTTGTTCCATTCAGTTATGACCCTTCCGACATAAGTCAGATGCTGTTACAATGAAAGGTTTCATTCATCACAAGCAAAAGAAATCAGAGGAAATCCCCCAAGAAGAGAAGGGTTTGGCTCATGCTCCATTTCCAGCTCACAAATGGTTATGTCCCCAGGATGCAGAGATTAGGCATCTCACACAGAACATGGATGGAGGAAGAAGAGTCTTTGTCTGAGATTCACAACTCCTAATGGATTCCAGAAGGCGAAATATTTTACCAAGGAGCAACAGCAAAGTTCAGAGAAATACAAAAGCATTTATCTCTCCAGTTGCATTCCTACCTGCCAAAACTGCAAGGGGTGATTTACTCCTCTTTGGAATAAGGAGTCCCTAACAGATCATTAATCCACAGAGAGAATGAGCTCAGGAGCCAAAGACATCTTTTCTTAATGTGCAAGAATCTTGAATCAACAGGACATATTCTTCTTGGGAAGCACACAGGATCAGTTTATTTGCTCCCCACTGCCCTTGCCTTTAATAATGGTTCATACAAGAGCTCTAGTTACCACTGATAAATCAATTTACCTTTGTTAAAATCTGTGATAATAGTAGAAGATGAGGCTGCCATGAGCTAATCAATGCATTTGAAGCAGAGTAGTATTAAATAGTGAAGATCTGAAATTAGTAAATTCTGATACGAAATCTGATAAGATGAATATAAGCAATCTCAGGTTCCAGGGTACAAGTATCTCAACACCACTGACCTCAGCAACGCGATGATGACTTGCAGTGAGTAAAGCATTTCCTGAGAAGCTCTGCCAAAAATGTGAAGGAGATAGAAATGGCCAACTACTTGTTTACATGCCAGAACCTAAGGTTATGAAGCTCTCTCTTTGCAGCTCTAGCTAATCAGAATTTGTGTGCCAAAAGTTATGGTAGGACAGGGGTTAGATCTGGTGGACCCCTCTTGTTATTATGTTCTCATTTCTTTAGGAGTCGTAAAAATAAAAGGTCTTATTTTGTCTCACTTAACTCTCTGAAACTGCATGAAAACATTTCCACAATGCTTCAGTTGCTAAATGAGGAACATTAAAGACTGATTGTATCTATTCACAACATGCAGACATTTATGAAATGCCACTAATCTGCAGTGGATGGCATTTTATACTTTAGCAAAAAATGTGTGGCAGAGAACTACATTTTTGTATTCAAATCTCACAAGAAGCATACACTTCATGCTCACATTTTCCATGCTCCACATATGCCAGGTAAATCCACACCCTTATTGCTATAAATGACTTACAAGATCAGAAATGTGTCTGAAAAAGAAAACCCAGATCTGGCTGGTGCCTTGGGTTTTATACCCTCCTGTGTGTCTGTCCATGCACATAGCATCCTTTATTTTTGCTCTTTGTCAATTTTTTTGTCACAGAGTTAAGCTTTAACAAGTTGAAAAGTATTAAGATTAGAACAATCATGTTTACATGTATTACCACCTGCTACTTCATTTCATCCATTGGTGCTTAAATGTCCAGGCATGTAGCTTTGAAACACACTACATTTAATGCACCTACTTAGAAACTCT
This sequence comes from Nestor notabilis, assembly GCF_000696875.1. Lineage (NCBI taxonomy): Eukaryota > Metazoa > Chordata > Aves > Psittaciformes > Psittacidae > Nestor > Nestor notabilis. Next base: position 1,542 of record NW_009935762.1, on the reverse strand, counting down.
GCTGGATTTCCAGCTTACTTTGATCTCCACAGTCCAGAGATTATCTCAGAGAATACAAAGAAATATGTTTAGGGGAAAAATATTTTTGAGGAGAAAACCCTAAAGTCCTTCCAACTTGATATGCTTTGCCAGTTAATGTCATACCTAAAGTTGGTTTTGCTTCTAGTCTTTATGGTTCATAAGGCCTAAATCTCTGCCTAGAATGAGCAACCTGATGAGGTAAATTGGGAAGATGGATGTGGTCAGTGCCCTTATCATGAGCACTGAAGTGGCAAATAATTGGTGATTTTGATTTAGAAAGGAGATGGAGATGGAAGGAGAGATGATTTCTATCCTGAAGAATTTACAGAGTGAACAAAACAAAAAGGATACATTTATGAATTTATGTAATAGAAAATATTGTATTTTATTAAGAAAGAATAGAAAGGTTGTGAGAGGAAAGATGGTAAGAGCTTGCTTAATAATCATGAGTAGGAAAGAGGCATAGACTGGTGAGCTGGAAGCAGAGTCAAGACTTGGCTAACTCAGGCTATGAGCAAACCAGCTTCTTTCTGGGGCTGTACAACACCATTTTTTCCATCTCTCACCACATGAAGTCATCATGCATACCTTTGTGGTAATGGCTTGTACTTGAAGAAGTCTCAAACTGTCACCTGAACAGCAAGTAATTAGAAATAGGAGCTGGCTTCTTGGGTCAGGATGTGGGATGGTTAATTTGAGAAGAAGGGAGCATAAACTGGGGAGATATGTTGAGGTGGGTGGGTATGTAAGCAGCATGGGAGAGATGTGTGGAGAGACCAGATCTAGCCAGCTCTACAAAAGGTGAGATAGAAGGCAATCTCTTCATCAGGGACTGTAGCAATAGGATAAGAGGTAATGGGTTCAAGTTTAGACAGAGGAAGTTCAGGTAAGATATAAGGAAGAAGTTCTTTACTGTGAGGGTGGTGAGGCACTGGAACAGGCTGTCCAAAGAGGTGCTAAATGCTCCATCCCTGGCAATGTTCAAGGCCAGGTTGAACAGAGCCTTAAGCAACATGGTCTAGGGTGAGGCGTCCCTGTCCATGGCAGGGGGGTTGGAACTAGATGAACTTAATGTCCTTTCCAACCCTAACTATTCTATGATTCTGTTCTATTCTATGAGTTTTCCTTGTTTTAAGAATAATTAGATATCCTGATGCTAACCGTGCTTGAGCCCTACGTATGGAGAAGACACTTCTCAGTGGGAGATGGGAGATTGTCAAAGGCAATCAAAAAGGTTTCAGAAGAATTGGTCCCTTCACATTAGGTGGGCACAGCCTGCACAAGAAGGCCCTACAAAATACCTTTCTCCTTCCTGACCTACTGCTGTTCTTCTTGGCTGTGCTGATATTAGTAGAAGCCATTTGCTCCACTCTCTTCATGACTGGAGCAAGAATAGGATCAGTAATAGGAAAAGTGACAGGGTATACAGAGCACACTTAGTGGTTTTGAAAAAAAAGTGGGAGAACCATGACTCCTTTTTTCCTCAAAGCAAAGCTTTAAACTAGATATGTTGGGGGAGGG
>NW_009935761.1:0-4624 GCF_000696875.1 Nestor notabilis | reverse complement strand
CTGTCTTTTATTTGCTACATACATATAGAAGGATATACTACTCCTTTTTCTTTTTCCCCCAGGATGTTTATATATTCAGAATACCTTTGTATATGGAAAGTTTTAGATTATGAATATGAACTAGCTTATGCCTATATAGTTTTGGATTTATCCCATCTTCACTTTTTCTCAGTTTGATTGCTAGGCTGATGACAGTTTGTTTACCTAAATACTTCTACACTAGTACCTTAATCATTTCCTATTTTAAGGAAGAGTAACATAAAAAATAACTTACCCTGCTGTTTTATACCATGTCCCAGGTTTGCCATGTGAAACCATAAAATGCAGGACCTTAAGCTATTGTATGTATATGTTTTTATTTTCAATTTCTTTGTACTCTGCAAGGGGTTTTAAAGCTGATTCAAGAAGTTTGGGAAACCTCTACCTGTAGAGATAGTTTAATCCCACTCTTAATTGAAGTATGAGGTCCTTGAGGGCTTAAAATTGCAGCTAGTGACATTTAGGATAGGTAAAAGCAGTAAGGGTATTTGATTGTAGAAATATTTTACCTAAGGCAGGTTGTGGAATTTCTATCATGCAAGGCTTTAACAAAAGGTTAGACAAATATCTGTGTGGAGTACTTTAGCTATAGTTTACTCTTTTTTTGGCAGAGAGATGGATTAAATCAGCTCTTCAGTATCTTTTCCAGTCTTGTTTCTTTCAGCTCATATGAAAGAAATTGCTTATTTACTATTACTACGTGGGAGTGCTAATTAATTTAGAAATAAGAAACAAAATATAGAGATTTTAGACTAAGATGATCAGTAAAATGTAACAAGTATGTAAAGTATAGCAAGCTGTAACTTTATCTTATGGGTGTGATTATACACAGAGCATATACACCATGATCAATGTGATTTCTGAACTTAGACTTGAGAAGATGGTTTTAACGTGTTAGCACTAGCCAGAGGAAAGCACAAGATTCTGTAATTAGTAATAAAATTCTTTATGAAAACAAGCACACTATGAAAATGCCCAACAACAGTTTTCCATGGCTTTTCCACAAGTAGTCCATACAATTCTTCTCAAAATCCATGATACTGTGTACATATAAGCCAGATTCTGCTGTCCTCACAATCATTGTTAAGAACCACATTTACTCTATGCCATAAACACTATGCACATCAAATGACTTCTTGTTTAACATGAGCAAAGACAGCTGGATATATACTGTGGAACCTTACCCTGGTTCTTTTGAAGGAAGAGTTACCTCTTATTAAATCGGTCATTTGCAGGTAGCTAAATCTGAATTTGTGTGCCTGAAAGTTAGCAATGATTCTCTTTTGCAAGAGAGAGACAATCTGTGAATTCGCTCCACTATACACAGCTGAGGTATAGTTATACCCTCTAAGCACCTGCCCTCTGGTAATCTCTGGTATCAAAGTAAATCAGAAAGTTCAAGTCCCATTTTAGGCAATAATGATTCTACTGAGAAAGTGAAATTCCAGAGGAATAAAGTTTTCTTGAGAAAACTCCGGCTTTAACATTGGAAGTTTTATTCCATGTGTCAAGAGTGAGAGTATAAATGGAGGAAAAAATGACTTTGCACTGTTCAATGTCACTTTATTCACAACTAGCGTGCCGGTTCTAAACTATTACGTAATTAATAGCATATGCATTGACATCATTCAGCTGTAGTGGTCAATGCACACTGAGGTTAGTTTATTCTGTTTTGCAGATGTAAAGCTATGGATAATGCTGTGATATATCCAAGCAGAATAATCTCTTTTAAAGAAATTCTCAATATTATCACTGTGTCAATAAAAATGGTAAAAGAAGTATCTGAAAGGAACAGTAAAAGCTTCTGAGTTACTGTTGCCAAGTATGAACTCAGAAAAATAATGTGAATCTAATATGAAATGCACATTAGGAGCCATACCAGCAATAACATACAATTTAAAAAAATCAGTTTCCCTTACTCCTTCACTTACTCTTTAAAAGTCTTTCCCTTTCCAATGAGTATTACTATGTTTTTATTTAGCTTGAACTTCAACTAATTCACACCATCCACGTAATTTTTCACATCTGTCAAGCACTGTAAAGCACAGAAATTTATATACGAGTTTAATAAAAAGATGAAAAAAATATTATATTTTTGATATTATTAATATTTCTAGCAGAATGGCTCTTTTATATCTTTTTCTTTATGTTTTGATAGGCCTGTCTGTCTGCCTATCTGCCTTTCACAGGTCTATCTACGCATTCTCTGGGAAGGTGCTTTGTATGAGCATGAGCAAGTTTAACAGGGCAGGTGACAGATTGGCAATCCGCAAAGCTATGCATACCAGCATGTACTGGGCTGGGAAACAACTGAATGTTAACATCCAGAGGCAGGGAGCAAAGAGAGAGAAGAATCTCTTGGTCATTTCTGTAAGGCTCTACTGTCACTCAGGGTCATGGTTTAAGCCCAGCCAGTAACTTGGAACCACGCAGCCACTCACTCACTGCCCCCATCTTCTTCCACCCCCTGCTCCCGGAGGGATAGGGAGGAGAATTGGAGGAATGTAACTCCCACAGGTTGAGATAAGAGCAGTCCAGTAACTAAGGTATAATAAAAAACGACTACTACCACCAATAATAATGATAAGAGTAATAACAAGGGGAGAGGATACAATTGCTCACCACCCGCTGACCAATATCCAGCTGACCCGAACAGCGATCTGGGCCTTCCAAGTAACTTCCCCCAGTTTATATACTGGGCATGATGTGCTGTGGTATGGAATACCCCTTTGGCCAGTTTGGGTCAGGTGTCCTGTCTCTGCTTCCTCCTGGCTTCCCCTCCTCCCTGGCAGAGCACGAGACTGAGAAAGTCCTTGGTGGGAGTAAACATTACATAGCAACAACTAAAAACATTGGCGTTACCAGCGTTGTTCCCAGGCTGAAAGTCCAAAACACAGCACTGCACCAGCTACCAAGAAGGAGAAAAAAATGACTGCTGTAGCTGAACGCAGGACGCAGGTAACTGCATAGCTAATGATACCAGTGGTCACTGACAGCTGTAAAAATTTCAGCTAGGACTCTTCACTTTCTCTTCAAGAATGACACTACAAACTGTAGGTTACAGTTTTGCTTTTCATGACTAAAGTACCTTGCTGCAACTGCTGCACAAGAGAAATGGAAATTCTTATTTGAAGTAGTCTCTCTTGTCTATTTTCTGACTTCACTTTCAAAGACTTGCCAGTTACCACAAAAAAGAAGTTTTTTCCTTGTTCTTTACAGAAGCTTGATTTCATATACATGTTTAGGAGATTTAGAAACCTAGTAGCTCTTTTTCTGGTGGAGTGGGTATCCTTCTATTTGTTCTGAGCTTTTTATTCAGCAGTGAGTTTCTCAAACCTGTTTTTCATTTAGTTTTAGGAGTGACTATTCAAAACTCTATATTTGGCCTCCATGTAAGTTCAGCTGAGTGGAAAAATGTTCCAATGTCTCTCCACAGAATCAACTGCTATTATCCGTTATCTTCACAAATTAATTTCTTCCTCTGAACTATACAGACAATAAGAATTTTTGGCTTCCAGATGTAAGGACAAAGCCTTCTCTTAGCATCTATCCCTGACTCAGTGGTGAATTTCTGGAGCCCATTGCAAAGTTTTGCAGTGAAAGATGCATCACAGACAAATGGTGGATGTGAACATCTTTACCCTGAGAAGTTTCATTTTGTCATAGCTCATCATAACAAGCTCCTCTGAGGTGAAAATGTAGCAAAATAGATGCCTGAACAAAACCAGGGAGCAGTCACCTAATTCTTTTTGAGAGAGCTCTCAATCTTCCTGTCAGCCTAATCTTCTGAGAAGAGTTCTTTCCCCTAGAATAATCATAATCAATAATCTTATATGCTAGTGATATAACTTCTGCACCATTGTTTACCTGTCTGCCTTTGGGATTGGATCCATATTGAGCTTAGACTGCTGAAATTTTGTAAAATGTCATTATTTGACAGTTTAGCCATCTGCCCTTATCCAGATGCTACCATTATACTACACTGATCTGTCACTGAACAAATGCAAAAAGCACGGCAGTGTCTGGAACCCATTTACTGTGAAGCAGTGTACACTAGTGTTTGCTTGTTCAGCTTTTCCTCCTAAATGTTGTGCATATTCAATGCTTTTCTGAATATTTTGTCTAAAATGCTATATCAAACTTTTTTTTTTTTAATTCATGTGAGAGTTAGCAATTTTTGAGAAAATAATTCTAGTTTTTCTGTAGAAATGTTGCTATCCCATCTCCCTTAGGTGAATGCCACCCTTTGGATCCTTTCCCTAACTGTGGGAAAATATCAGTGGTTACTGTACAGAAGATCAAGAGAAGTTCTAGAGAAGATGAGTACTTTCGGCAGTATTTCAGAGCTTTTCTTCTTTATAAACATCCTCAGACTTTATCTAGTCATAAGAACATTATCAGCTCCTTTGGGACATTTTTTCACTGAAGTGGGATGCTAGGTCATGTCTTTGAAACATTTATGGGTTGTACATTTCTTTCTTTCATACACTGGGTATACATTACAGCCCTGGGTAATTTCTTTTCCAGAAAAAAAAACCCCAAAACGAAACTGTACATAAACATTTAATTAAAAGAAAAAAAAAAA
>NW_009935760.1:0-1160 GCF_000696875.1 Nestor notabilis | reverse complement strand
CAGCAGGTACGGAGAGCATTTCAGTGCATAAACTGTTCTCCACTTCTTGTGCTTGACTTGGTACACGTGCCCAAAGCCCCCACTGGCCACTCTAACCCAGTCTTCTTCAAAATCCGCCTTGTTAAAGACAGTTAAGCTGCCCAGTTGCCGGTCTTCCTCTGGAGTCATGACAGAAAAGGCAGCCTGGCTGTCTGCCTCCTGCAAAGCAGTATCGAAAGAAGAATAAAGGAGTTCTTCCTACTTCTGACTTGCAGAGGAAGGTAGGGAGTTACCTGGAATGAGCCATGTTACCTACTGCCAAGAGGTGGATCCTAAGTGTCGTTCTCATTTGGTATGCAGAGGAGCTACATTGCTTAGTTCCAGGCACTCAGCCAGGCTACTGCGCAGAGCATGGCCAGGCTGGGTGTATGTCTAGGTTTCCATAAGGCTATCCTTCTCTCTCCTATTGAGCACTGCATGGGCAAATGCTGAAAGAACAAGAAGGTGAAAAATGGTGCAGTGCAAAAACCCTTTAGCATGATGGATGGGATTAGATGGGATTTAGATGGGATTCCTCACCCGAGGCGTCAGTATATGCTGGGTGAAAGCAAGGCAGACCAATACTTAAAGGAATGTCTTAGAGAGAAATCCACAAGGCTCCTGTGCAGCACTGCACATGTGACCTGGATGAAGAAGAAAAGTGGAAAAAAAACTCCAGAAAGATGAAGAACAGAGAATTTGCCAGAACTAGCATGCAACAAATGTGAGTGCATAAACCCAAGCAAATAGAACAAACGTGGTGAGCATGAGTGGTTACCTCAGGGGTAAATTGTGCATCAATGCCTGGAAGGGGCATCTGAAGAAACAAGAGTGTACTGAAGAGCAGGTCTAAGCAGTTTAACCATGTGACTGCTAGTAACAGCAAACATGCTTCGGGTTCCTTTATGCCTTTACTCCCCAGCTGTAAAAAAACAGAGTTTAATGACACTCTTCTGGCTCTTGTGCCTGTACACCTTTAATGACTTAGCACAGGAACTAGCTCTCTAGGTAAAGTCAGGTACAACGTGGTGCTGGTTTCCTCAGCAGTGCTGCAATACAGATAATAACAATTAGTATTCCTGAAGGGTACTTGCCATTGAGCCTGGACGTGGACTTTTTAGTTCGGGATAAGATCTGAAGGC
>NW_009935759.1:0-1702 GCF_000696875.1 Nestor notabilis | reverse complement strand
CTCATTGCTGCCTGAGCACTCCTGCCACACTGGAACCGGGCACACGGCTCAGCCCCGGGCAGCCCCAGCCCCCAGCATCACTGTGCAGCCGTCCAGGACTCCAGGGGTCCAGCAGTGCAGGGGTTGTGCAGATGGGACACTGACCTTCTGTGGTCCCCTCCTGCCACCACGCGTGCCATGGCAGCCGGCCTGGTGCTTCTGAAGGACAGGCCATGCCCCATCCAAGGCCCGAGGGTGCTGGTGCCTACCCGGTCCCACAGCACATCTCTGGGTGCACACATCTCATGCTGTCTCAGAGTCCATCTCCATCCCTGGGGTCTGCAGTGGGGGTCCAGGGTGCTCTGCGGGGTGCTCAGTACCCAACACCACAGCCGAAGGCACGGCCCCTTCCGCTGTGCCCCTCGGCACTGCCACAGCCCCCCCATTCCAGGCCCCCTCCTGGGTCTCATTAGCTGATGAGCTCCCAGGTAATGAGTTCTGCGGCCCCGCTGCGGCCACTTCCCACCTCCCTCTGTTTAGACAAGTGCTGGAGCATGGCTGGGCCATGACAGCACTGATGTGGGGTCAGAGCCCCGCGAGGGACAGCCCGCAGCCCCCCACCCTTTGGGGGAGACGGGTCCCTCCAAGTCCCTCAGGCAGGTTTTAATGGAGCGCAGACAGAGGGCCATAGGGTGGAGGTGGTGAGGACACAGGGATGGAGCTTGGCCAAAGGGCTCCTGATGGTGTTGCTGGACAAAGCCCTCCTGTGCCCCAGGAGCAGCCAGTTGCCCGCTAAGGGGTCCCACCAGGGACACTCCCCAGGACACCTTAGTGTCCTCCTTGGACCCATCATCCCTGCTCCAACTCCTCTGTCTGCATGGCTCCCAGCCTTGGCTGTGCAATTCTGTACCCCCCGCCAGGATGGGGACCACTGTCAGGGATGGTGTCAAGCCAAGGGGTGAGGGATATAAAAGCATCCCAGGAAATGAACATCCCAAAGAGCTCAGCATCCCCCATGGGGCTTCCCACTGGGGACCCAGTCTCCAGCCTAGGGTTCACACAGTGCATCAGGGAGACCGAATCAGTGCAGCCAGCACAGGGATGTGTCCTGGGAAGGGAGCATGTCCAGAGGAGGCCATGGAGATGCTCCAAGGGCTGGAGCAGTTCTGTTCTGGAGCCAGGCTGAGAGAGCTGGGCTGGGTCAGCCTGGAAAAGAGAAGGCTCCTTAAGGGGAGACCTTAGAGCAGCTCCAGTGCCTAAAGGGGCTCCAGGAAACCTGGAGAGGGGCTTGGGACAAGGGCCTGTAGGGACAGGACAAGGGGAATGGCTTGAACCTGCCCAAGGGGAGACTGAGATGAGCTCTGAGGCAGAAGCTCTTCCCTGTGAGGGTGCTGAGGCGCTGGCACAGGGTGCCCAGAGAAGCTGTGGCTGCCCCATCCCTGGCAGTGTTCAAGGCCAGGTTGGACACAGGGGCTTGGAGCAACCTGCTCTAGTGGAAGGTGTCCCTGCCCGTGGCAGGGGGTTGGCACTGGGTGAGCTTTAACGTCCCTGCAATCCAAACTGGTCTGTGATTCTATTCTGGTCCTACTACTGGTGCACCAGCACATCCCTGCCCCTCAGGACAGTTGGTTTGAGCTGTGGGCATAGCCAGGACCCCCGGCCCTGGAGAGCTGCGGGGACACTGTTGGGTGTCAGGGTGCTGGCACTGGAAGGTCAAGTCCCC
>NW_009935758.1:10088-27347 GCF_000696875.1 Nestor notabilis | reverse complement strand
TTAAAAAACAAAACAAAAAAAAACAAAACCAGAAGTATTACGAACCCTCAAATGATATGTCATTATGTCCAGCTTTGTACTATACAACAAAAAGACAAAGCATTGTATGCCCACTTTTAAGCATGTACTTTATCTATTCCTTCACATTCAGCAACTAGAAATCCCAGGTTTTATGTTTCCCTTTTCTGTTTATGAAGCCTTTTTTTTTTTTTGCTTCAATGCCAAAACTTGTAGAGAAGACTGAGTAAAAAATATGGTGTGATATACATATATTAAAATATATTCATATAAGTGAAATTCTTTTTATACAAAACAGAACACAGTGCATGTACATAGTACATACATACATAGCACACAGAACACATCAGACTATGACTCTGCAGCCTCAAAGCAGCAGTCATGCTAAACAATTGATATTTCCAGATTCTCAAATCTGCCTTTATTCATGTGGCACAGGACTGCAATCACACAGCTGTGCTGCTTGTGGTTCTTTAGCAGGCTTGGTGGTGCTAGGCTTTTGGCTTTTGCATCATGCTGTGTTGAATTACAGAGACATTGCTTGTAGGATCACCTTTCTATCCTGTTTCCAGCCATAAAGATTTGTCATTACAACAACATTTATGATTTATGTAATTCATCTCCCATTTAAAACTAACCTAGTCCTTAAGAACAATCATTTGTAGATATAACCATTACACTTAACATCAGTGTCATTTTACATCCATGGAAACAAAAGGTCGGAACAGCTGCATATACTCCCAAATTGATCTGGAAATCAGTGCAACAGTCAGCCTCAAAGCTCATGAGTTTTTCCCTCAAGCATTTAGTTAACAGTCCAGCTTCTGACACGGCTGGTTTAGTGGCCCGTTTGCTCATTCTGGTTTGAGCACTCTGCTGCTTTGCTGCTAGGCATGTCAGTACACCAAGCAGATTCAGACTATAGAAAGGAGCAATGACATGCGTACAAATTGTCACATTTTTTCATATAGTATAAAATGCTATCAACCACCTCCAAAGCATAGTGTGTATATTTTTCTAGTTATTTATTGCATTCTGTCAACTAATTATGGCCTAGGTAAAGCACTACAAAAGCCATAGTGAAGACCTGTCAACCTTCTCCATCTCCAATTTTCTCTACAGTCATCCCATAATTTTAACTACATGCTGAAGAGAATAAAAATGTTAAAGTGGCTTTCTGACTTTATTAAGTTTTGTTAAATATCAATTTCATATTTGCCACTGAAAAAGTTTGAATTTATGATGTTTACCTATGTTATCTTTCATATGCTCCTTCATATGTTTTGATTATTACTCTGTCATTGCTAAAGTATATTTAAGAGATATCATTGCAAGCAATTTTGCATTCCTGTTACAGCTATTCAAGAGGAACAAATTTCAGACCATTAAACTGTAAGCTCTTTGGCACAGGCTTTGTTCTCTGCTATGTACTTATACAGAATATATACTATTTCACATATAGGATGCATACTCCTACAGCTCTTAAATGTCATCACCATATGGATCTCTAACTGCAATGCTTCTGGTTAGACAACTAGTTTTAACCAGTATTTTGGTAACTGAATATATAATTTTCTGTGATATGAGTGTCTTTTTTGCTGTGTATTTTTAAAGAAATTTTTTTAAAACCTCTACTTTAAAATTGGCAGTACTGATTTTACATATAGTGTCTGCTGACTGAATTGCCTTATTCAAATAAGATTAGTAAGCATGAGATCTTAATAGATATTTAACTTTGCATGCATAAGTTTTTAAATTTTCATTACTATCCTGCTAAAATAAAAATTTAACTTAAATTGAATATTATTCCTGTGTAAAACAGGCAGATTAACTCATCTTTATTCCCAACTTTATTTAAAATTATGAAATGATCTAGTAACTCCACTGACTGTAAAGATAAAATGCAGCAAAAGCAGGTGTGATATGAACCAGCATCCGTACCTTATGTTCAAAGATAAAGTTGTTATTTAAGAGAAGTAAATCACTCTCCAAAGTTAACTGTTCTATTAATTTCAGTGCAAATGAAATGCTTTATCTTTCTTTGGTATGTGAGATGAACAGTTTAGTTTAAAGAAAATTTAACCTTGAGGTCATATTCACTGTATGCAAGTCTTCCTTAATCACTTCAAGGTCAGAGAAACGATCTGACAGGTGTTTCAACCAACAATTTCAAATGAGTATCAAGTTACTAAAAACTGATTTCTGTTCATTAAATTCACACATATTGTAATTCTACTGTCTAGAGTGTTAGTAATTGTTTGAAGTGGGATTTAAACAAAAGTGGTTGGTTTTGCCACCTCTCAACTTCATTTATCATCAGCATCAAACAATCGATACAGCCTTCTGGGTAGTAATAACCTTTTGCTAACTTCCTCTTTTCTATACAAATATCGTAGGTTGCATGGTCTGTGAGTTAAAAAGTTTGTGGCTTGACTTCGTGAAAAAAGCTGCCTATTCTGTGGCTGCTGTAGACTGCATCAGGTGTCATTCTGTGGCAGGAGAGGTTGTTTTTTCCTGACAGAAATTCATTGGGTTCAATGGGGAAAATGTTATGAGCATTACACATGAAGCCATTAGGTAGGATTCATCAAGCTAGAATTACTTATCTTGAATATGGATTATTAACATGGACTACTTATTATCATAGTCCATCTGTTGTAAATCATGTGCTATCTTCCAAGACAGTTGGAGACAGTCATTGTGAAAAAATGGTGCATTTATGTACTGATTTACTGAAATAAATACTCTTGGTTTAGTTCAGCAATTTCTGCTAAGGGAGAAACAAATGTTGCATGAAAGGAAAAGTTACTGTAACTGTCAATATGACTTGGATTAGCACTTTGTTTAACACTAGAGCCACCTACGATTCACTAATTTTCAAGACAACCTATAATTCAGTAATTTTCAGAAAACCTTAGACACCCATAAATGTCTATTTTACTAGAATATTTGATTTCCAAGGGCAAAATATTAGGTTTTTAAATGCTGCTGAAGCCATAAGTATTTTCCTCAGGATAAAGCTGTACTTCTTAACTATATAAACTATTCTAACCAATATGAAAACTGCAGCAAGAGCAAGCCTACCAAGTTCAGCATTCATGCAAGTGCCTTGAAACCACTGCTTTGGGTTTCAAGGTTAGACATGTTCCAGCAAAGGAAAAGATGAATCAAGTTTCAGACTTTTTTGGAGTGGTGGAGAGAAGAGAAAGACTTCAAAAGGTAGTCTATATATGACCATATAATTATGATATGACTTACAAGCTATATTTACTTGCCTAGGAAATGGGTCAAAATTTTCCAAATCAGCAGAACTCTTCCTATGCTTAAGGAAGTGCAGTTTATTATGTCAAATTTAGAACAATTTTAATACTAGCACTGGTAGTAACAAAGTCCAAAGATGAAGGTATTGAATCAATACAATCTACAATTTTCTTGTTGAAATGAATTACTTTCTCCTATCAAAACCTTAAAATTCCTGATGACTATAATCTAATTGAAGTGTGAAGAGAGTAATAATTTGGCTCACCTGGTTGGAGTAATGGCCATCTGCAGAGCTAAATCTTTCTGAAGAGTATTTTAAGAATTCAAGAGAGATTCATTCTGCCATTTTTTACTAAATATAGTAAGTTATTAGAGTAAATTATTTAACCATCTTGATGGCTGAGTAAGTAAAGTTCATGACATAATTTATTCAGCAAATACTGGTAACAGTCACCAAATAATTTTTATAAAAGTGTATGTTGTGAATGCTCCATCTCTGGCGGTGTTCAAGGCCAGGTTGAACAGAGCCTTGGCCAACAGTTTAGTGTGAGGTGTCCCTGCCCATGGCAGGGGGGTTGGAACTAGGATGATCTTAAGGTCCTTTCCAACCCAGACCATTCTATCTATCTATGATATTGAACCCATTCTTACAGATGGCTCATGATTCATAGAATTAATGTGCAGAACACAGATCATGCATGTTTATTTACTGTAGGCTGGAAGAGCTACTGAGTTGTTAAGAGGGTGTTAAATGTGGGGAGCAAATAAAAGGAATTTTAAGATAAATGGTATTCCAATTATCTTCTAAACAGTGTTAATTCAGGAAAGTCCAACTAAAATTTCCAAGGCTTTCAAATAAGTTTAAACACATGAAATTACAGGTAATGAATCTAATGTTCCCTGACCCTTAATTTATACTGCATTGCTGACAAGCAAAAATTGTCTGATCCTGATCAGTGTATACAAAACTAAAGTAAACCAAACCTCTATGTCAATTTCAGAAGGGAAGAGCAAAGGCAAGAGAACTCATGGATCAAGACAAATACAGTTTAATAAGTGGAGGAAAGAGATAAAAAAAAAAACCCAAAACCAAAACACAACACAACAGCAGCAGTGAAAACAACAAAAAAAAAATGCAATGCAGGGTAGTCACTCACCACCTCCCACAAGCAGTCAAGTGCCCAGCCAGGCTCTGTGTGATTTCTAATCAAGAAGATGGTTAACAATAATTTTATTCACTGAGAGGAACATTTCCAGATAGAACTAAAGGTGACTTAATTGATTTCTGCTGTTCAAATATTAGATGTTTCACAGCATTGCTTATGTGTAATAAAATCAATATCAACCATTCCTTCAGGACTGAATGGTCTAAATACCCTCATACAGAAATAGGTCCCACATTGCTATCATCTTTTGGCATGATAGTCTCCATAAGTAAAGTAATCTTTTCTTGTGCTTGCAAATAAAAAATTTTGAGTATTGATTCTGCACTGAAAATCCAGTGTTACTAATTATAGGATGTACTAAGTTCACTGCCTGTAATGAACCTTCTTTGTCTCTACTTTTAATCATAAAACTCAGGTCAACATCAACCAGTGGCAAGTGACACAGGTGATGTCTTATTTAACATGAATGTATTTCAGTTATCCTATTAACTTGGTAACATTTTTCATTGTTCATTCTGTTTAAAAGATACAGTTTAGAATAACATTAAACTGTGGTAATTAAAAAATCTGCGAGCAACAATGTAGAACGTGTTTTCACTAAGCTACTGAATATGTAGTAGTACCATTTGTTGTTAAGATATGCAAGTCCACATAGACAAGCTTAGAAAAGTCACACCTGGGTACTGTGGCTGCACACTGCATCATTTATTTCCAGAACTGTATGACAAATGGTTTTGATATGCTGTCTTCCATAGGCTAAGATCGTGATTATTCAGTAATAAAGGTGCACAAGCCTGACTTCTGGAGAGCTTGATAATGTTACCTACAATCTGGTTCACTCTGACATGTATTTTATCATTTAAGACTTGTTTCATGTGCCTTCTGCTTTAGAATATCTCTGAAGTCTCACCCATAAATTACAAAGCAATTTCTCAGGTCTCTATCTGAATTCAGCACAGTGCAAGAAAATTAACTGTAGGCCAACATGAATACTCCCTTTATCAAGGATTCACCAGCCTCCTGGCTGCTCTGCCTTGTGCCTGGCAAAGATTCCTGCCCCAGGAAGCCCCTGCAGATCATCCTGCCCCAGGAAGCCTTTGCATCATCCTGCCCCAGCTGCACCTTGCCATCCCCAAGCTCTGTGGTTTTCTTTTCAGCTTTACCAGCACATCACAGCCTAGCTCTGAGATGTCAGTGCAGCTGAGGAAGTCCTTCTTTTTCTCACAACAGTTTATAGCTTATCTAAGAAGCATGCTCTCTTCACTAATTTATCATTAGTGGAAATACACTTTTTTTTGGTTAGAACTGTGCTGTTTATGAAGGCTGTTACCAATGTGGAAATTTGATTATGGAATAACACCTATTTAAAAATGTTCTCCAGGCACCATGTTACTGTTTCATAAAATCATAGAATGATAGAATGGTTGGGGTTGGAAAGGACCTCCAGATAATCTAGTTCCAAACCGCCTGCCATGGGCAGTGATGCCTCACACTAGACCATGTCACCCAAGGCCCTCTCCAGCCTGGCCTTGAACACTGCCAAGGATGGAACATTTACCACTTCTTTAGGCAACCTGTTCCAGTGCCTCAGCACTCTCACAGTAAAGAACTTTTTGCTTATATCTAACCTGAATCTTCCCTGCTTAAGTTTTAACCCATTACCTGTTGTCCTATCCCTAGAGTCCCTCTCTGGCATTAACAGTTTCTTAGTTGTAGCTCAACTAGATTATGGCGTTCTCTTTCAGAGCTACAGAAACAAGCATGACTATTTTCTTTACTGGCTTTTTATTCTATCTCATTCTTTGATCCACACAAATTTTTGAAGATACTTTCTACGTCACTTCTGCAAAATGAAGATTCCTAACAGCTATTCAAATAATTGTCTTATTTTAATTGTTTTGATATATGGTTGATGGAGAACAGAAGTTTTAATGATGGTTAAAGAACATTTAATTTCTTCAGTGAAGTAATTAAGGCTTCCTGCCATTAATAAAATTTAAGTATTCATGAATATTAAAGTCTTAAAGAACCTGCAAAATATGCCACGAACTACCTGATTTGTGTGCAGAAAATATAAATTAGGCTACATTATTTCAATTATATACACACATTCAGTTAATAAAATGTACTCACTGAGTTCTGGTAAAGCCAAATTGTATTTTCTTAACGCTAATTAGCTCATCGGGATTGATTTTTTAGTAGGGCAACTAAACAAAAAAATTTGCATGTTCAAAATTTGGGTTTAATGTCTACAACAAATGAGAAAAAGATGACTGTATCATCTTTCTCCATAATTCTACCACCCATTTTACTTTACAACACAATTGTAATAACCAACATAAACCGAACAACTTACACTGTCATCTCTGCTTCTTTACAGACTAATTATCATTGTTCATTGAAGCACACAGAAATGACAGTTCTGTTACTCATTATTTAAAGAATTTAATAATAAAAATATGTTCTGTTAGTACTATGACTTTACCCTCAGAAATGCAAAGGAAATTTCATAGCAAGAGTGCTGTAGGTCTTTACTACAGCAGCACCAGAAGAGAGGCAACACTGTTAAAGAAAAGAAATTTCACCACTTTTTCTAAATATAGCCCAAAACCTCAGCCAGTATACTGGCTAAAAAGTATATGTACAGTTTTAGGTCCAACATCAATTGTGTTTCACTACCTCCATTATTATTCTCCAAATAAGAGTGATTTAATACTGGTTTTGCCATCTAATTAATCTGTCTCCCTCAGGTCACTAATGAAAATAATTTCAACAGGAAAGGCAGAAACATGTATCTGGTATTCTCAACATGTCATCGAGTCTAATTTCAGGTCAATGTTGAGAGTGCAGCAGCAGAATTACACACGGTCACAGATGCTCTGGCTTATATTAGAACTACAGGAATGAAAGTCTGTGTGGAGAAGAAAGGGGGGAGTTCAGTGTACACAGAAGGCTATCAATAAAAGCAAAGAGAACACAAGCCTCATCCAAAAGTTGCTGAAACAATACTTCAATTAGAATCTGTGATGGTAAAATATTGATCCAAATTTCACTTATGAGCGTTAAGAGGCCTCAAAGTATTTTTGAGGATACAGGAATACACAGACAGGACAAGATGTGATCTGATACACAAGTGACTTCCTACACCCACGCACCAATGGTGTAGGTGTAAAAAGCTATCTGCCTAGATCATAACTAGAGACCAAAGCGTGACTCGATGTAGGCTAAAATTCCAATTACTCAATGCCCGTTTGTACTGATAAATTCCTAAAAGGAAATTTTGGATTACTGACTGAGTACTGAGAAAAACTAATAATAATCTTTGACCATAATGTTTATCTCATTCCAGACAAATTTATTATGTTAAAGCAATTTGCTAGGGAAGGAAGTTAAGCCAAACATGGCTAGTAAATTTACATGTGTCATGCCTAAACCCAGTTCAGTTCCAGAACTATACTAGAAGTTTCTGAGCTCTGTAGATGTTTCATACAGCATTACGTAAATATGAAAGAACACAGAATAAATTCAGTCAATTATTTTCTTTTTCAAATGGAAGAGTGATCAACATCATTGATATTTATGTAAAGAGACTGCATTAATCAAATGTCTAATACAGTGAAAGAAAACAAGTAGGACGGATTAAAGGGCCTTCTTTTTTTTCCAGGATTTAAATTTCTTATTCAGTGTTGCACAAGTTGTCACTCAGAGAGATAAAACACTACAGTCATTTACCACGCATCTTTTTAACAACTTTGTTTTGATCATCTTGTTTTTTAAATCAATATTGCTATTTCCCTTCTAATATAGTAGCCTGAAAACACTGCCAGCATGCAGTGAATAGATTTAAAGTGCAAAGCATGATTTGTAGAGTTTGGGATGTTTGCTTTTACGGTATGTTTTAGACAAACAATTTCCTTC
Organism: Nestor notabilis; assembly: GCF_000696875.1. Lineage (NCBI taxonomy): Eukaryota > Metazoa > Chordata > Aves > Psittaciformes > Psittacidae > Nestor > Nestor notabilis. Next base: position 18,984 of record NW_009935758.1, on the reverse strand, counting down.
TAAAGAATGTCTTAAAACTTAATAATTAACTCCTGCAGTTATAAGAACATTTTTATTACTGAAGGAACAAATATCTCCAATTTTTTCCTGACCTTCAGATTTACATAAGCTCCTTGGCTACCACTTCCTTTTGATTATTTTGATGCTTGTTTTAAAAAAGTTATTTCTAGCTTTGTGTTCTGAAATTCTGCCTTCTACAGTTTAGTATCCAGTTTCTAATACCTTTGATCCTAGGAAGTATAACACAGGTACAGTCAATAACCTAGGCCTCACGTATTCAATCATTCACCATTCTCCACCAGTTCTTAACATAATTATTTTGATTCTCTATGAAAAGTCTTTTTGTTATGTTGTCTGTGGAGTTGGGACAAACATCAAGATAAATATCTCTCTCTGAGGCTGATGGTAAAGGGATAACATAGAAATTAAAATACAATATGTTCTTCCAGCTTGTAATAAGTTAGTTTTCAAAATTTAGTTTAATACCTGTCCGTTGTGAGGATTAGTGAAATAATCACAGCGCATACATTTGTGTGTTTCAGTGCTGGTTTTTTGTATAGGATTTTTTTTCCATCCACATCTGAAGGTATATTTGTGTACTGCATTCAGGAAGGCTTACCTGGATCACAAGTGTTGCTTTATGCTTCTTGCTGTACATCCTTGGCTTGAATCCTACTGTTATATGGGTTCCTGCAGTGCCTGCAGGAAGAAGTTCTCCTGCTTGTGGCAGTACACGGAACTCAGGATCACTGCCTGCCAGGAAGTGGGCAGTGAATGGCTCTGGGTACCTACAGAAAAGTAAAAGATGCTATTGTGCCTTTTATGGTATCTTATTACAATTTATCTACAGTCTAACAGTTAGGCCACCACATGGTATGACTCAGAAACTTGGCAGACCATGGAATGCATATATAATATTAATAGTATTCTTACTTACAGAACAAGTATTCTATACAAATTACTACACTAATAGTAATAATTTACACTTATTCATAAATATTTTAATATTTATACACAGGTACCTGCATACTGGTCTTCCATTTCAAACATACTTAAATGCTAATATAAATATTATAATAACTACAGAATAATGATAACATTTGACAATAGAAAGAAAAGAATCATCTGACCTGTAAAGATATAATGATAGTGATAGAAATAAATTCCATGTCAGAGTGAAAATCCACTTCTATTAAAAGCCTCTCACTTTTCTAATCTCTACTAAATAAAACTGGTAAGCCATCCATTTTATCAAGTTTTATGACTAAAACTAAATTTGTAATCTAGTGGAGTGTTACTAGGTTGGGAGGGAGTTCTGAAACCCTTGAAATAAACATATGAAAAATAATATTTTTATCACTATTTTCCACATTTCCCATATCCCATAAAGTAAATACTTTAAGATATTGCAATAATAATAATTAGGTTCCTCTACAATATTATTGTATGTCTCATCTCAAAAAAATTCTGTCACAGGTACTGTAGATCTTGTCTAATAGCTAGTTTCATGGTAGTACTGTTGCACCCAAAGAAAATGTCTTATTCATAGTAAAGACAGTGGCTCAGGACTTCAAAACAATTTTAGGCCAATCCCAAAATTAAGCCTCTCTATCACAGTTGCTCAGGCATTCCATGCCATAAACTGTTTCAGCATGTATTTTCCAGTCAGGAATTCTTCTAGTTTTCATATGTGTTGCTGAGGACAACTCTGTCACTATCTGGACAGAAAGGGAAGAAAAGAAACTGAAAACTAGAAATAGATAACAGCATGTAAAAAAATAATCCACCACACACTGCCACAGTACAGCAAGGCAAGTATGCTGTAGGGGGAGCATAGAGGGAACACATTTTCTTTTGATAAAACCTGAAGAATGAAAAACTAACAGCATCGCAAAGAAAAACTGTTCAAATCTGTTTAGGGATTCTCAAAACAGAAATAGCACTGCTTTTCAAAGAAAATACAAAAAAGTGAAATTTAATATTTTATGCCAATTCTTGTCTCAACGGAAATGTCCCACATTTCCTAGGCAAGTGCTATTCTGTGAGTGAGTCTATGGTATCTTATTTATAAATAGATCTCCTTTGGAATATGTTCTTACAAAACGTTTACCTGAATTCAAAAGGTTCTCATGAAAAAAGATGACACACTAAGTTTGTAGGAACAAAGAACGTGAGTGCAGAAAATGGGAGCCAAAAACCTGCCGCCTCAAAAACACCCCTAAACTGATATTTAGCAGTGCCATCAGACTTGGGTGCATTAGCAGATTCAGCTTAGCTTTTCCTTTAGGTGACATCAAGGTGGGCAAAACTACTGAATGTCTGAAATTACATTTCAAGTCCTGTGACATCAAACTTATGCTGACAATCTCTTCTTGTGGTGCCTAAAGTTGTGCAGCTGAGTTTATAGCCCTGAGCCATAAGCATTAATGCTGCTGCAGCCTGAGTTCCCATCCATGTGCCATGTCAGCCTTGAATTTTCAAACCTGTATTTCCTACAAGGAGTGCTCAGCTGCAAATGCCTAGAGGATACTCACTACACACAAAGGAAACATGGGTTGAAAAAGAAGTGATGTCTCTTAGACTGAGTAGAAGAGTAGAGCACTCATGAAAAACATCTGAGATGAATATTCAAACCCTGTTTGTGGAAACAGACTTGAACACAGGTTTTCCTATCCAACATCATTGCCCTATAGACTAGATTTAGGAACATTTTAAGGCAGCACTTTCTTTATATCCCATGTTTAGTCTGTCTTCTTTGTTTCTTCACAAGACATGCAAGAGCATGACTTAGACTACAGATACAATGCTGAGATGCTAAGGGAGATGGGACAGACTATGTGCACAGAAGACAAGAAAATAAGGACTATATTCCTGTGGAAATTGCATCTTAGCATGGTATGATGCAACAGTAGTTTTCTTCAAAGTCTATAAATGATACCTTGAAACAGTTAGTCAGAAAACATTCAAGAGAAAAAGCTATCATTTCAAACCTGACAAGGGGACCAGATAATTTAAAATGAAACTGTCACAAACCTGATCTATAATTTCCCACACAATATATATGCCAAGCCAGAGAAAAAAAACTTAGTGCATCAACCTTGTCAGATTTTGTCTATTTTCTAGATAAAATCTAAAAGATAAAATCTATATGATTTTATTTTTCTTTTCATAAAGAAAAATGCAGAAAAACTAATAAAAAACTTTAAAAAACCCTGTGCGTTTCTTGACAGCATTAGCACATGGTAGTAGAGGCAGCTATAAATTTTCTCTGTGTTGAGTAAAATACATACACACATACATACTTACATGAACACATGTAGTAACACTTAAAACCTCCCTGTTCCATTCCTTTCCCCCTCCCCGCTCCCAATGCCTAGCAGTTTTCAGCAAGAGTCAAGTAAGTTACTGGATGCAAAACATTCCTCCAAAGTGGAAGCTATGCCAATTCTGGCAAATTAAATATATAGCAATAATATGATAGGCCAGCAGGGATTCTGATGAAGGTATGACTAGGAGTATAAGAATAAGCAATTAAAAACTTAAGGTCAGAAACAGGAACCTTTCACAGTGCCTGAAGTGCTGATAAATTATGATTTTTTGTTTTAAAAATGTATCTAAAGATGGCCTCTCAAGAAAAAACAAGCAGTTTTCACTGATGTTCACGTCAGGGAGGTACCTGGCATCCTGACTGGCTCATTAAGTAAATTGCTTTCTCATTCTCATCTTCTATAGCACAGGAAAGCTGGAGATGAAATTCTGAGAATAGCAGCTGAATTTCAGATATTGTTCTCAGTATCTGTATATTTAGTATATAATTAAAAATTAATAATTATGTGGTTTAAAATGATTAAAAATTAATTCCTCCTTTTTGATTACTGCTTCAGGTAAATCAGCTCTTGAGTGAATGTTTGGCTTGTCATTTCTCAGCCATGAAGGGCAATGATGAGGTAGTCTATATTTTTTCAAGGAGGCTTTTGTTCAACTCAAGGGTGGCAAATACTAACAAACATGATTAAGTTTAGTGATGTGTAGAGCTTTGAAAACACATACAAAACAAGCACAAATGAATTAGTAAATATAAGGGCAAAGGCCATATACACCAGAGAGAGCAAATGTGTCTTCCCACCAGCCTGTTCCATAACTCCTGCCATAATGATTAGACACTACTTTCAGACAATATGAACTCTGCCCTTACTCAAACACTGAATAAGAGTAAATATTAATTTGAATGTAAATAATAATTGGACAATTAAATCATGGTAACCTTCCAACGGGAAGATTGGAAATTGAGGTAGTATTTAACAGACATATTTATAATTACTCCTTTAATCTTTTTCTTACATAGCATTCATTCTTAAATAGCAGCCAATGCTCATCAGTGTTCTCATGTTAAATAATTTTCAAATTAGTAAACTAAAAAGAATAGCACCTTATTTCTTCAATTAAAGAAAGCCTTAGAATTTTTAAGATCTCACTGCAAAACTTACAAAATACCCAGCAAATCTAAAAATATAAGCGTTTATAAATTTAAGGCTCAAAATAACTTTAATGTTCACTCCTGTTTTCCTCAAAAAGAGGAATTCAGCATTTTGCAAACTATACCTGAAAAGCAACACATAGTGCTTTTGATCAAATGTGTAAGGATTTTTTTCTATAAAAGAATAACAAAATGTCTTAGTCTGTAAAGTACACAACTACTTAAGCATGCAAAAGGATACATTTTGAAAATATTTCAATGTGATTCCAGGAGTAGTTAATGATAACTAAACTTACTTCTTATAATTTGTAATTAACATCTGTTGGATGACACAAGAAATTTAAGTTACTATACAGTAAAGTTCTTTAATTTCATGAAGTTGCCAAATTCTACAAAATTATTAGTGACAGTTGGTAGGATTTGGACAATTTCTTTTCAACCAAAAAAATGCCAATGAAAAAAATTTGGTTTCATACCAAAACCAACCCTCATGCACTTGACCACTCTAAATCCTGACCTCTGTACATCAGAAAAGGCTTAACTCCAATTATCACTCTACAGCTTTGGAAAGATTGCTTCAGAATTAAAGGACTTTCAAAAAATATGAAGAAACACTGCATGACAAATGACTGTTAGGGGATGCTTTACCAACTATAACATCACTTTTGTTGTGTACATGTTGCAAAACTGAAGCATGAGATAGGGTTTTTATCTTCAAAAATGCTAAGACTTCTGTCTCATTCCCTTCATTCTCTTCTACACAGGGTTACTATATTTGCAGATTCGTAAACTGGCTTTTTCTTCTAAAAGTGGTCCAGGTGACATGGCTAGATACAGATGGCTAAATGAGAGATGTGTCAGATGCTGTATTACAAGAAAGGATGACCATAATTTTTTAGAAGCTCTGATGCATGTGTATCATTATCAGTGTTTTCCACTAGTCTCTATTCAGGCTCAAAAAACCTGAGCTCAGTCAACATTTGTTCTTTGCAGCTGCCACTATGTGGGAGATGCTAAGATAAAGTAGTCTAATTACATCTTTAGATTAACGATAGGATTTTGTAGAACTGGTTAGAAAGAGATTGGCATAGGAATCCAGGCCTGTAACATGCACAGCAATGTGTGAGAGAGGGTGAGGCAGAAGGTATGTGTGCTGAGAACTTAATGAATGCATTTTCTTGCAGCACACATAATTCTGGCTCATGGTAATTCTAATGAAATACATCAGTAATTACAGTAAAACAGAAACATCTCTCGAAGTTGTAACTGTAAACATTTTCTTGGTTTTCCCTTCGCAATTACGGAGGGCACAGAAAAAAATGGGTTACTTGTTCTTCCTCAGAAAGCATTAAAATATTTTTTTTGTGAAAAAGGAATGTTTTTGATAGAACATTCATCTATGTGCTAGAAAACGCGCATAGAAGGAATAAGGAAAAATATCCACAGTGGTGTTTAAAATATGAAAAGTAGGTTAAGATAACTAAGTCTGCACATGCAGTCATTTTAAAGTCTAATTTCATCTTTTTTCTCATTTCCCCTGCCCCCCTGTTTTTGTTTTTTCTTTATTCTTGCTCTGTTTCCATAACTGGGTGCAGCCTTAGATTTTGCCGACAGTACTCCATGGAGGTCATATTGATACCGCACTGTTTGCTTTTGTAGTAGCAGGTGCTTGCTAGGTGTATTTTTCTGAAGCACAGCTTGAGTTCATCTGAGTTTTCTCAATGTAACAAGTAGCCTGTTTATGATAAACACAGGATTGGAATGAGAGGTTGGGATGGAAGGATGGATAAAATTTTACTGTATATGGGAAGCAATACATGATTAAAACAATCACTAACATGGAAAACTAGAATTATATTGGCGAAAGGAAGCTCTGTGTATGAGAAATAAGCAGGTAGAATGAACAGGAGAGGATTTTCCACCATCTTGACTAAACATTCAAAAGTAATGTCATTTACAAAAAATTGCCAAGTGAACATGGTGTTTATATGTATCTATCTACATTTCTTTTTGGCTACTGAAGTATTTTCAATGTGCAAAACAAAAGGTAACATTCTGTTGTAGCTGAATATCAGCATTTTAATGTGAAGAAATAAATCCATCAAAATACTGGGTTATATAGTACTGGAACATATAGTAACAAATATTTTCCAAGAACCAGTTCTATATGAATACAAATGTTCTGATCCCAAAACATAATTGATTAAAAATGCAGTAAAAAGTTATTTTCAGTAAAACAAATACAGAAAGGACACGTTTTCTTAAGAAAAGCATCACTGTCATAATTTTTATTCTATGTTTCAATTATAGATATTGGCATAGAATAATGGACCAATAATTTGAGATAGATATTAATTAAGTTTCTTTCTCTTTCAAAATTCCTTATGAATTTTTATTTCAAGGGATAATATTCTACCTATTCTGTTTTATAATATTGCTGTCTGGTTTACAATTTTGTAAACCATTGGCATTCAATAATGCATTTGGTATTAAAACAAACACTAATGTTAACACAAACATTAGAGGCTTGTATCAAAGCCAATTACCTCAGTGGAAATATTGCCAATGATTTCAGCTGGTGTTGAATTAAACCTACGTTTATGACAAAAAATGTCATCTACAAATGTTAAAAAGTGGCAGATTTTTCTTATTTAACAAGAAAAATCTGCTGATTTGATTCTAACCAAGCTTAATGTCATTAACAGAAAACCATTCAACCATGTCTCTTCTGAATTTTTAAAACTCAAAGTAAAATATTGGACTATTCATATATCACTACTGTCCTAGGTGCAGACAGTTTAAAAACATATATATTTTAGTTTTCTTCATACAACAAAACTCTTTGGCTGCATTCTCAGTGTCTTTCATTGTTTATTAAAACAGATATCAAGCTGTTTCTTATTGGGAGTATGTGTTTGTCAATTTTAAATGTGTTAAGAGTGTTCATTACATATACGCATGGACACTTGGAGCTTTAATTATTGCACAACTTTGCAATCATTGTTAACAGCATAGTGACTACCTCCCATTTGTAACTGCTTATCATCCCTGAAGCAACTACATCAAATGTCGTTACGGGTAAATTGGAAAATCGTTAATTCAGTCTGCAGTATTTTGTGCATATTGACGATTTTGCTGGGGAGGAGTGGAATTAAAGGGAGAAAGCCCCATTTGAGTTCCAGTAGCTATAAAGAAAAAGAAAGATAAACGCATTGATCTCGTAGCTTTGCAGTGGTCACCAAAGGTGCTCTGCAGATCACTGAAGATCTTCATTCAACTTGGTATACATACAAGAAACCTAATCTGTCCTTAATAAGACACTGTGCCTTTTTGGGGAGCATGTGGTTCTCCAGTATTTTATATTGCATTACTATGTACCCTGCTAGACTGAAAAGATGTACAGATCTTCTCAGTCATGCTGTGCAACTCTGTCCTGTAAGTAGCAGAGGGAGAAACAGACAGCTGCAGAGTCACTTTCTAGCAGGTTACTCAGACTTACAACTCTGTTTCCCCCACAGCTACTCTTAAAGTAGCAGTGCCATGAGGTACTATCCAGCAGAAGAAAGGAAGACAGAAAGTATCTATATGCAGGATGAAAAGAAACCTGCCTCTCTTTAAGTACCAGAACTGATTCTCTATGTAATTGTGCTGCTAGTTGTTTGCTTGAAAACATCTCCAAAGGCCTGATCATTTTTTCAGCAGAGGTCTATAGGATGACACTTCATAACCCAATTGAAACTTTTGATCCATATTTTAGTATTTCATGGTTTTATTTTTAACCTACATAATTTGAGTTATTTAAACATTAAATTACATCTGTAGTATGCTGGTTTCTTGTGTAATTGCTTTAAACTGCAGATCCAATATACTAAATGTTGGTTGGCTGGTTTATTTCTATTATGAAACCTCCACCACCAAAATCGTGTAAGGAAGTCAGAAATAAGATAAAGCAGTATAAAACTTATGGAGCAGTTGTTGGCAGTATTTACGACACGGAGCTTATTCAGTATATGCAAGCATTACATTTTATATTTGAAATATATGGGGAGAACCCTTGTGTAAAATAAAGTTGGAAACTGGTTAAAGGAAAAAGAGAATCTGTCTTCCATGATGGCTCCTTCTTTATATAACTGTAATGACTCAGGTTTTATAAAATCTTTTGGGAGAACATTAGGTTTCTTCACTACTATCAAACACCTACCAGGAGATTACAGTATTGCCAGAGCAATTGCTTCACTTTTGTTCCTGAAACAGCCTATTCCATTGAAACTGTTAACTTGAACACTGTGATATAAGCCTTTTTCAGAATCCTCGGTAATCATCATCACTGACAGACATCTAAAAGGTGGAACAACTGTCCATCTTAGAGACACAGCTTTTGGAAATAGACTCTTAAAACAAAAATCAGTTGGAACAAAG
>NW_009935758.1:0-10057 GCF_000696875.1 Nestor notabilis | reverse complement strand
GCTGGGAATACTACAAAAGCATGTATCTACAATAAAAATTAACTATCAATCAGTATCTCTGGCACACTTTCTAGATATATAGTAAAAATAGTTAATTTTAAGGAAAAAAAATATTTAGAAAACTTCCATAAGCTAATTAGACTGTAAGCATCATTATTCTTTCAGGTTCACTGTTTACTCTTTTAAAACTTATCTATCAGTACCAGACAATTTTTTCCTTAGCATCCTGCTGGATACAAATGACACTGTGGATTTCCTATAACATTATGAAACTCTGAGAAAATAATAAAAAGTATGTAAAAAATATACTAACAGAGATTTCTGCAGAACTTTTAAAAAAGATAATAACAAAATACTGAAGAATGGCACTGTTATCAGGCAGAGTAGAGATGAATTCATAACATGCTTACATAATAAACTAAAAATATTTCAAAAAGAATGGCACATTTAAAAATTTTTTAAGCACAATGCGAAGAATTGTGTTTAACTTGGTGTAAGTATAAAGGACATAGTAAAAACATTAAGGTTTTAATAGTGATTCTTTGGTATCACACCATACCTTTCTTAACGTTGTATTACATATTTTAACACGCACAAGCATTTTAGGGCAAAATTTTAAAGTCATAACATAAGCATTTGGATCTATTCCACAAATTCCCTCTTGAGAGGCAAGACCTTAAGTGTAGTGTGCTTCTCTTTTCTACAGTATAGATTCAAAATCACATTTGTTACCTATAAAATACAGTGCTTGAAATTAATGACGAAATAGCTGCAGCCCAGTTATGATTCTGTTGCTCAAATCTATCCTATCTGATCTTTGAGAGTGGGTTCTAGCCTCAGAAAACTGCATAAATACTTTATTATAAGTATTTTTACCTTGTCTGGCTTGTAAGCTTAAAGCCAACTATAGATTCCTTATTCAGGCCAACTGCTTCAACGTTGATGATATCATCCACTTCTGGCTCCAAAGCAATGAAAAGTACTGGAAACTTCCAAATACCTCCTGCAGTGTACTGTACTACAAGAGTTGCTTCATTCCTTAAAATTCCAGACAGAATAATATATGGAAAAACATTATAAAACATAAACTGAGTAAATTAATGTCCAAAATAAGCTTTAAGTGTGTAGAACTATAGTACAGTAAAATGAAAATAAAGATAGCTTTAAACTGGAATATATTCTCAATTTTTCATGGCAAAGTACCTATCAGTTGCACTTAGACTGGAATGTTGAATAAATAGCACTTGATATTTGCAGCAATATACAAGAAAGGACATAACAGGAAAGCAAAATGATTGGCACACCCAAGAAATTTGTTTCTTCTGCTTACTCTCTGTTGAGTTAAACAAATTTAACTCAGTATTTTTACTCATCATTAATGTACTGTGGTGTTAGAGAATTTTGTCCAGAATATGGTAACAGTTCATACTGGAATCAAATATATCTGACAAAGGTCCACGTACTTTAGAAAAATTTCAGACTCTAATATCCTCAGAGCCTCTAAGAAGACAGTTGGTGTTGTAGATTCTGAGATAAAGAACCTAATTAATTGCAGTTATTGAGTCCTCTACATGAAGCCTATTAAGTCTCAAGCACACAAAGATAAAAGAAAAAACAATAATAAAATAAGGAAGGACAGTGTAGAAATAAAACAGGTTTTAAAATAGGCAGTACATGGGGTGAGTGGATAGTCATTCCTAAAGGTTTGCTCCTTGTCAGTAACCTTCTGGACTACTGCAAATAGAAGCTTCCTCCTGCATCCTAAAAATACTCTCTTTGCATGCAACCTATAATATTTGGCAGTGACTGCTCCCTAATCTTCCTCATAATGTTAAGCATCTGAAATTATCATGTGCCTGCATGTTACTGAAGCTTCTTTCCAACTTCCTCCCCATACACATCTGATTGGTTCAAAAGGAATGTGCAACTCCTTCTCTCTGAAACAATCTCCCTTTCACAGTTTCTTTTCAAAAAGGTGGGATGTAGTAATATAAATCAAAGCAAATCCATAATTTTTCACATCACAGCTATAAAAGAGGATAATATTTTCCTGTGGACTGTTGTTACTGGGGAACTAGAGACTAATTTCAAATTCAAACATCCCATTCAGCCAAAGAATATGCACACATGCTGTCTAGGAAAACTTTTTCTAGACTGATAGACCATCTTGTCTGTATAATTTCCATGAATTTTAAGAACAACTACTTTTCACTGAAAGTCTTTCAATACTCCAATGTTTAGAAATAAATTGATGCACCCACAGACTAACTCAGTAACTCAACAGAGCCATCTCACAGACATTAAAAAGAAACTTTGTCAGTTTTAATACCAAAGATACCATACTGAGAGGCAGCAAGTGAGAAAACCTAAAATAATATATCTCTGAGGTGAAAATAAAATGAAGAAAACAATGCAGGGAGATGCCTACATAGCTAAGAGTGACCATACAGTTTTTTATTACATATTGTCTTGGTAATAACGAACAACAGCTTACCTCATTGGTTTGTTAGGTGCAAACACTATATTAAACACCAGTGTTGCAATTCTGGATTCTGTATCCCATTCTCTTTCAACAAGATGCACACCAACAAAAGATTCAAGCTGAGATTTAATTTCGTTTGACTGATATTGCAATTCATACAGAAATTCCTCTGTTGCAGAGAAACCTAAGTGATACATGAGAAAAAGATCAGTCTGTGTGCACTCTAAGACGACACAGTTGGCTAGTCAGTAGCTATGATTCTTTCGTTACTAAAAATGACAAGTAAACCTAGTAGTTATCCAAAACTTGAGTGATTTGCTTCTGACTGCATAGCAAAACCTTCCAGTTTCGTATGACAGACTATATAGCTGAAAAACTTACTTAGGAGAAGTGACCAGTAGTAGCAATATTGTTCTGGCAACCACTTCTGGTGACCTATTTCTAGTTCATCAGTCAAATAAAAATTGCACAAATGTATGCCTATTTTTGACTAATGCTGTTGGGAAAAATCTCAAAAAAATAAAAAAGCCCAAAAAAAACAAACAAAAAACCCCAAACCAAAAAACATTAAGGACATCAGTGACGTTGATGGCTGCATGCCTGAGAAACAGAATACAGAAAAATAGTGAAGATGTCACTAGGAGCCTCTTTTTATTCCCTGTAGCAGCTATGAAAAGGCCAAGTAGTAATGATGTAAGAATAAACAGCTGAGTTTCTTGAAGCAAAATGTCTCCTCCTGTGATATTCAGTATACAATAGTAATTTGTGCACAGAAGGGAACATTTCTATGAGGAAAACAGTCTCAAGTGGCTAATCTATTTAAAAGCTTTACACGTTTTTATGGATATAAAGTTTCTTAACACATTCACTAAATCCTACAGGAGATTTCATTTTATTATGACCATGTATCTCAGGGTAAATTTTTAATTTGCACAGCTTAGTAGAATGTGTGTTGTGCATAACTCCTATGTATTCTTCCCTGTATACATATGCTGGCTATGGAGTGCTAGAGATAATTCTCAAGTCCTTCCAACTTAGAATTCTAAAATAGAGACTACACATATAAAAAGTCCAACAGACAATGCACTTTTGGGTAGTAGAGCAAAAGCTTACTTTGATTTTGCCAATCTGTAATGCAACCCAAGTTTGAGTATGGAGATGCCTTCCTATGCTTGTAGGCCTTTCTCCTTTTCTGAAATGTATATATACCTTCTTCCTACTTCATTACTAACAAGCTTGAACTTCTGTTGCCAATATTTTTGTTACACACAGATTAACTGTATGAAATTTTGCAGTTTATATTGAAACATTTCTGACTTTAAAATGGATCCCTCACAGAGACACACGTACAATTTATGGTATATCAAAGAGTTACACAGATATAAGCAAAGTATTATTACCACCATATGGGATTGTTGGTCATAGTAGATACACACACTGAGTACCAGATATACAGGATTTTCATGTATTAATGCATCTATTATAAATATACTTTATTACAATAAATGTACTTTGCAATACTGAAATGAAACTTGAACACTTTCCTATATTTAATAAAATTCCTATGATCATCCTACATTGTTCCATGCTTTGTTGTTTCTCTATTTGAAATATAACATTCATGCCATGCATTCAGATTCCAACACAGAGCAAAGCTTGAAGTAGTCAACCTAGACAAATGCCAAAGCATGGAGATTCAGACATAAAAATTAACTTATTATGGGAGAGAAAAAGATTACATCATTTGGGACATTCCACAGTGACAAAATCACAACTGTCCAGCAGATGTGTCTTTCAGCAATTATATCACACAATGCTACTCAAGAAAAGCTTATTTTGTATTCAGATGGTAGGAAGAAAATATTGTGAACTGCATGCTGCTTTTAGTATCCAAAGACATTTAGTTTTGGTTTGATATATGCATATACCATGTTTTAGTCAAAAGCAATTAAATATTTATATTTTTTCAGTTTCAGGCTGCTTTGTAACCTGTTGTATGCACATATTAAGTATTTAGTCAAAATATTTTAACATTTACAACACCTAAGGAAAGATGATGCATTTATAAGTGTCAATATTTGAAAGTCTCATTATGCGGTCACTTAGCGGGTTTTGATCTACACTGCAGATTTAGTTTAGGACTATTCAAGAAAGAAAAATGTAATGAGATTTTTATCGCAGCTGCCCTGAAGACTGCTATATTATCATACTATGGGAAGGCTCTATGAATATGTTAATATTTGATTCTAGACAATTCCACAGTACACCTTCTGCCTAAACAAACAGGCAGAAGCTAAAGGAAAAAAAAACAAAGCTAAAAACAACCCACCAACAAAAAAACCCCATGAATCATGGCTAGAAATTTGTCTAAACTCTCAAATGTTCGGAGTTCTCTTAACTCTTAGAATTTCCAGTTTCAGTTAAAATGGTGAAATAAATAAAGCATTGGAGACAGAATTAATATTTTTTTTAAAGTAATGCCAAGTACAATATGGCATACAGTTCAAATATGCCTTGGTCCTTTAGCCCAGCTCTTTGCATGTTTTCATTCACTAGTTTTCCTTTAAAAATTCTCCATTTTAGTACAGGTAAAAATTTTGTTTTCTCTCATGCAAACTGAAAAATACATATGCAGATATAAAGTATACCCCAATTAATCCACCTCTGTTCTCTAAACAGAGAGCAGCAGGGAGAATTTTAGCCACATCTGACATAACATAAAGGTATTTATCAATCTAACCACTCAGAAGATATAAACATACTATTTATACACAGCTTGTTACATCTACGGAATGGAAATTCCTATTACAAATATATTACTTCGTCATATTTCCTGAATAATATTATGCATTATTTAAGCAAGAAAAGGAGTAAGGGTTTTTTTTAAGGTAATTATTCCAAGACAATTTTTTTTAAAGCATTAAATATTTCTTGTTTTGCAAGGCAATTCATCTCAGACTTTAAGTGTTTTCCTTTGTGTAAATAAAAACTTTCAAAGGGTAATATGATTTTAGGCAACATTTGTGTATGCAGAATTACTGAAGCAGCTATGTTTAAAAGACAAAATATTTCTTCGTAGCTCCATTCAGCACTCATCTGACACTTGGCCTTTTCCTGCTTCTACACTGTCTTCCATGAGTCTACACACACTGCTGGAACTCAGCAGGCAGCAGAGAATGAACATTAAGTATGCAGTTATGCCTTACCAGCAAAAGCAGAAGCAGATAGAATTCATTACTGTAGAGCAGATTAGATCATTTTAATACAGTTTTCAAATAAATATTCAAATGAGTAGCAAAAGTGAATTATAAGAGTAATAAAGGAAAAAATAAAAGGAAGTGTGGTGGTCAAGAACATCTTAACTTTTAAGTAGATGGTATCATGTGGGTGAGAAGAAATGAATTTCATATGAGAAGCAAGTACTTATTTCTTGCTGTAAAATAGCAGCAGAATAAAGAAATTGCACAAGAACCCCAAAAGAGCTGGCTGTATTCAAATATGCCTTTTGCTAAATTTCTTACAACAGGTGTAAAAGTGCCCTCCTTTGATCTGGCATTCTACATAGATTTGTACACTAATCTATAAATTAATATTTTAAAGGAGCTGATTAAAATGGTTTTGGTTTTGTTTTATTTTTCAAACCCATTCTATTACTTTTTCAACACTCTCCTTTTTTATTTAGCATTATCTTCATTTATCTAGCCATTCTAGCAAATAAAGATCACATCTGTACCCGGGCACAGTCAATGTCAAACCAGCTTCTTCAAGAACATATGGTATGATGTAGTCCTAACTCATACAGATATTATTTTTTCAATAGTATCCTGACTCATTTGCTTCACTTTGAATGTTGCCCACTGAAAACAGTAAGAACTCAAAACATCTTTTAATCTAACCATTGAATTTGTAATGGCCCACACAAATGCTAAATTGAAACCAATATTATTTATCATTTCACATTTTTTCTACTGCACTCGCTATGATGATGTCTATATGCTTTAATGCTTGAAGGAGATATATTAATGCCTAAAAGAATTATGCTTGTCATTTGGAAGACCAACTTCCAATGCAAGCAAATTTCTTCAGATTCCTTTGGAAGGGCAGTGTGTTTACAGATAGGTCACCAGATAAACAGAAGATCATGAAATAATAGACTGTTTTTTCCAGTCTTTTTATATGCCAGCTTTATGGCTATACTTTCCTCTCTCCTAGCCACTCTCTCACCCTCAGAAGTATCCTGATTTTTAGATTTCTCTTTTATTGTTTGGTGATTTACTTGAAATAAGTAACACACAGAGACGGTTTATGTTTTGGAGCTTTTTTTTTTTAAATGCATCAGTGGCTGTAAATGTCAATTTTCTACAGGTGTTTAAGAGGATACCAATTATTTTGTTCTAATTCCTTCATCACACTCTTGTGTTCAAAGAATTTTCTAGCTTTTTGTATTAAATTGTATACACTTAATCACTTTCTCTTTTCAAAATTCATTCTTAAACCCACTTGCTTTAGAAAAGTTTCTTAGTATTTGTATTCCAACACTGTCAGTATGTACAGTTTCGAGTATATTTCCCTGAGGCAGAAAACACCCTTTTCCATATTTTGAAACACAACATTTCCATTCATGGAGCTGTATCACTTACCAGTTAAAATATAATTTTAACACTGTATGAAATTGACCTTCCAAATAAGAAAAGCAAATACATTTAGCCTATCACTAGCTATTTCAGTTCCTTCACAGTTCCTTATTAGTTATATGTAAAATACAAATAAAATTTGTCCTACTGAATAAGAGCAATTGCCCATTAAGAAATTAAAGCTCCTTCATAGTTACTTACAAAATTCTTCATGTTCAAGAATACAACCTTAAAATACTATGGATATGAGCATCACTTTGTAAATCAGCTGTCATTGCATAAAACACAATGTATGGTGTTTTTTCTGAACTAATGGTGATACAATAAATAAATTTAAAATACCTATTCCAAGAGAAAATAAGTGGTTTATGACTACTTTTTACTTCTGTCTTGCAACTTCATTGTAAAATTAGAACCATTTTGCTTTTATAATAATAGATTTTTCTGATCAGCCTTGATCAGTCTGCAACAATTTTAAGTGAGAAGGAATACCTCAGCTGATTGCTGCTAAAAATCCAAATGTATTAAATTGCACTGAAATGTGGTTCTTACTCAGTAAGACCAGCTTCAGTTTTTTCAATGAAACATAAAACACTGCTGTTAAAATATTCCTGTATCCAGTACATCTATTATCCCTTTGAAATTCTGTAGAGCTGACCCAAACCAATCCAAGACTCAATCTGAAAGCTCTGAAATTCATAATGCTTGAAATAACATCCCACATATGTAGCAAAGAGCTTTGCATTGATTTTAAAGGCGCTTCCACATGTATCAGGTCTGCCAGCTACAGGATGTAGTACTTCCAGAAGTCCTGCATCTTTTTTGTAGGAGGTTTCAGAAAGAGAAGGCAGCATAGGAATGTGTCTATTGTGAGGTTTTGTGCAGCTTTTTTCTGGGCTTTGACTACATATGAGAAGGACATATGCTGACTATAGTAATTTGCAATGTATCTGTTGATTCACAGTCATATGAAAGGGGGACCTAGGGACCAGGAATTGTTTCTGTTCTGCGTCTTTTTTAATAGCTTCATTTATTAGAAATTTGGGTAACAAAATGTCAACTTAGGTTATAATATTTCACAGTATCCTATTCTAAGTCACTAGGCAAATAAGTCTGTGTGACTATAGACTAAAGAACTTCAGTCTAAAGATTTTCTCATATGAAAAGAGATTTTTGTGTTTTGAAACACACTGAAAGATCCCACTCAGTAGCTCTGCAAATTAAAAAAGCACACTACACAGCAAACTAAACACAGGTAAAAGGGTAATATAAACTTGCAGTCTCAGGTAGAGCAATTTTCCGTATTTCCTTTCTAATTTGAAAGGTGATATTGGAAAAAGAAAAAAATTCTTAGCATGTATTGTACATCTATTCATCTGTTCAAATATTATTCTTGTAAATGAGGTATAATCTGTGCCTCACATCACACCACAAGGAAACGTCTTTATAGGTTTCCTGACATAATTTTAATTCTAACATCTGTGCTATAATATAATTTTTGATTCAATGGTCACATATTTTTTCATTGAAAATTAACAAAAAATGACAATTTATGCACATAGAACTCTCTTCTGAGCAGATAAATTGTTTCTGGTACTGTCACTAGAATTTGTAAGCATGTCTTTGATAGTTTTACACTAGACTATGATCTATTACAAAAGGATGCATTGTTTATCTTTTGACTTTTTTAATATACAAAACAGACTGAGCCACAGAGACTGGAACACAGTGCGTAATTGCTAGGGTCACATTAATTTGCTTTATTTCCCTTATACAATGAATTGCATTCAGTTATACATAAGGTGGAACATTTATAACACAGGGCACTGTAAGTTCCTCTACAATAAGATAGATGTAATCTCATAGGAGGTATCCACTTGTGGTATTTTTTGGATACAAATCAAGTTACAGAATTAATAAAAATTTTGTGTAGTAAATTTCTGGGGTTTTACTCTTCAGCTGGTTTAAAGAGTAATGGTTCAAGGTTGCAATTTCATTCAATGTTCCATGGTGATTCTATGTAACTTTTAACTGCTTGTCTTATATTTAATATCCAGCTATATCTTCAAAGCTTCAGATCAACTTGTTCTTAAACTGTTAAAACTTCAGGCCCAATGCATTAATTTATGAAATCGTAATGTTTTATACATATTGTCCGTAACAACTGGGGAAGTTTTGTTTTTTCTTTTTTGCTTCAAGTTCTTATTGGAAATGTGCAATGTGGGAGAGATGAAGGAGATCTAAAGTGATTTTCTCTAACAACAACACTTGAACAGCGCAGCTTCAGAAACAGAAGACAGAGAATTTTAGCACAAAAACGACAAGATATAATAACCTGGAAATATAAGAGCATTTGGAATGGACTAGTTGTATGTGTGCACGCGTTTGGTTTTACAGTGACTGTCAGATATGTTGTCTGAGGCAAATTTATGTGTATAAACCCTCTGCTTGCTTTTCTACAAGAAAAGTTTGCAAACAGCTGAGACAGACAGGGAGAACACTGGTCTGTGGTCCTGCAAAACCTACAAAGTTCACATCTTCAGGGCTTTCATAAGCTATGTTTCATTGATGACCCACAATTAAGGAGAAAATAATGAAAAAAGTGCATATTAATGCAGATAGATCATTGTGAGGTGCTGGGATGTTGCAGAAGCGCAACTAAGACCCTGGAGATCTGTGCTGACTATGGTTTTGGTTTACAGAAGCTTTCACAAAATATCTTTACAAAACAATATAGTGGTTCCGCTTCCATGGAATTAATTACAGGAAATTCTGTGAACAAGAACTGGGAGAAATGCAACTTTGGCAAGCACAATCATATAACAGTTAAAGTAACTTATAGACTCTTGCAGAAAATTATATTGCCTAGGTTTCCCTTAGCTGCTAAGTCAAAATACATTTTTAAGAGATATCTTGTCGTGGTTCAAGCCCAGCCGGCAAC
>NW_009935757.1:0-7252 GCF_000696875.1 Nestor notabilis | reverse complement strand
TGGTGTCGACGGCAAACTTGCTGAGGGCGCAATGAATAACAAATGTGTCTCTCTTACCTGTGAGACCTCTCTTACCCTCTTCCTCCTCTTTTGGCATTCCAGGTGCTTACTCTCTGTTGTTCTTCCTTGCTTAGTCTTTTTAGCTTGACATTTGGGACTGAGCACAGTGAAACTCGGTCTGATCAAGCAAATTTTTACCCACAGCACCAACTCTTCAGGTGAAAACTTCTCCTCGCAGCTGAATCTGTGCCTTTTAGATCAGCCAGACAGGTAGCTTGTTCTTGTATTAAATGATATCACTAAGCGTGGAAAACAACCCCCTTCAACTCCCACCTTCTAAAATGATTTGTTAAAGAAGTTTTCACTGTGAAACAAACCTTATTTGCTTTTAATAACAGCAATGACAAAAGGAAGTAGCTTTCTCTTCCATTTATGCTTTAACTTGCAGGCTCCATAGTCTTTCTAAACATTTCACTTATCCTTAGTCCACAACCTAAGGAGAACAAATCCTGAATGATCCCTGTGTCTCTGTACAAGTGCAGGTCATCATTAACCTCTTCAGAAAAACTACAGACAAACTTTGATCTTGAATATGCATGCAGCCTGATTTTCTTTTTCCTCTTAAGACTCATTTCCTTGGTCTCTGAAACAAACAGGAACAGTACATACTTGATGCTTGGGAAGAATCAGGCCAGAGCATTAGAGATTTAATTATCATTTAGTGATAATTTTTTATGTTGATATTTCAGTTGTCTTCCTTGTGTATAGATGGGAGGGGGCTTTCTCTTCAGATCAAGCTAACAGAGAGGAGGCAGAAATGGACCACCTGAAAGAGCGCTCTATGTAAGGCCAAGAGCAGGTTTGAAAACTCACCTACTTTCTGTGACTGTTCGTTGTTCCCCATCTCCCCTTGCACCTCAGAGCTGATGCCGCCCTAGAGAAAAGCGCTGCTGCTGCATTGGACTGTTCCTGAGGTGTTTTATGTTCACCTCCACCCAGCTGTAGGCAGCTCACAGCAAGCTGCAGACACAGATCCCTCAATTTCTTTCTTCTTTCTTTATTTTTCTCCCCTCAGAGACGCCGCAGCTGAATCCTGTGATGGAACCTCTGTCCTGGATGCTAGGCACATGGCTCTCAGACCCACCAGGAGATGGCACCTTCCCTACAATGAAGCCCTTCCAGTACCTGGAAGAAGTGCACATCTCTCATGTGGGGCAGCCCATGCTCAACTTCTCGTAAGTCTAGAGGTTTATCTTTGTTGGCAGCAGCAGCTTTTGGAGCAGAGCTGGCATGACCCCAGTGAGATTTGCTGGTTGTGCTCCTTTTCCAGTGGCAAAGTAAACAGATTTTCACCTACCAAATGAGATGATGTAATATGTGACTGTATGGTCTGACTTCTGTTCTCCTTTAAAACTTGTGATTAATTGGCATGCTATTGCAATATCCCAGAGCTGCACACCTGCAGTCACTGGAGATTCACTCGCCCAAGAGTACAAGTGCACTTCCACAGAGGTTTTCAAAAGTGAGTTCACACCTGTGAACTCAGGCAGGACATGTGCACAGGACTATGAGCATAGTGTGCAGTTCTTGAGAGTTACATGGTGAGAAGTACCTCAGGGTGCTGTGAATGTGACTGTAACATAGAATAGTTACAGGTACCAAGGGTACCCGTACCAAGGTACCAAGAATGGCCCCAGCATGGACATGACTTTTGTTTGTGCGAATTCCATCTTGCCTTTGAAAGACCAGTGATTCTTCCACTTTAATGTGATGTGCACTGGGTGCATATGCTAGCCAAAAGATGTACTGTTTTCATGGCCAGAAAAAACCCCACCATTCTTCTTGCTGGCAGTAGCTGTCTAATTAGGAATGGATCTTTGGGTAATAGCATGACAACTGCTATCGTCGTGCTTTGTGAAACCCCACTTACAGATAAAATAAATGAAGGAGTTATGGCATGGCTGTCAGGTTTGTCCCTTTTAAACTATGGTCCTCAGTCTTCACCACTGTGAAAACTGAAAAAAATGAAAGTGTTTGACAGACTCCAAGGGATAGGAGGCAGATAGTATAACATCCTTGGTTGCAAGTAGTTCTAAGAAAAAAAGAAATCTAGAGGAAATGAAGTGATATGTTAGCTAAATGTTCAGGGCTGCTCCAATACTTATTTGAAAGGGTGAGTTAGAAAGTTTGTTGCTTTGAAGACCAGAGAAAGGAACAATTACAAGATGTCAGTGCTCTGTGTTCCTAGTGTGTACTGTTCACTGGGGCAGAGCTCAGCATGTGACATTTTTAATACAGTTTCCAAAAGAAACAGAGCTCCGACAGTCATGCTCTATCTTCATATCCCTTTCCAATTTCTGAACATTTGCTGATTTGAGTCAAGTGTTTTTTGACTGTTGCGAGACAGTCCATATGTCTCTTGAGTACTTCAGGCACTATAAGAAGGCTGATTTTTGTTCCTCCTTTGATTTTAGATAATCCCATCACGAGGCACAACTCTATAGGGTATGTGGCTTCACTAGCTGCAGAGCACAGAGGCTGAGATGGTAGGACAGTCCTTTAGTGCAGATGCAGCCCTGCACCACTGGCAGAAGTCATTCCTGGTTCTTCCTATAACCACATGGTTTAAAAGAAGACATTCTTTATATAGAGACAAAGTGAAAGAGGAGGAGTAATTTGTGTATTTGTGCCCAGAGGACACTGGGGAGCCAGAAGCAGCTGAAAGGCACCCAAACTGCTCCTTAACCACATGCCATAGCTGAGCTTCCCCTTCCTTGTCTCCAGGAAACTCGCAGGTTTCTTGTACTAAGTGTAGGGGTGCCATGTGCTGTTCCTGTGCTGCTGGTGGTCTAGGAAATGTTATCTCTGCGTGATTCATTACATCTTACTCCACAAAGGAGATAACTTGCTTTGGACTTTTCAGCTTTAATAAATAACTGCTCCAGCTTGCCACATGCCAGTGCTTGGACAAGCCCCTTGGCCAAGCTCTTTTGCACACTTGCCCTGTTACCATGGGACTGGCAGCTGACATTGCACCGTATTTGCAGTCCTAGGGTGGTTGACAGTGCCCACGGTGACTGATGTTGGCCGTTTCCTGTAGGCACATCCCAGTTGCACAGCAGAGGCATGTGTGGAAACTGCTGTCACAGAGCGAGTTCTCATGCAGATTTAGCAGCTCTGAGGTTACCTGTCTCCTTTCCTACAGAAGGATGCAAAGTGGGAAACTCTGTGGAAAGCAGTATGAAAAGAAGAGATTAGTCTAGAAAAACCAACAGGATGGTCTGCTACATTATATAAATACCTAGCTTGTTGTTGTGTTTAAGCTGCTGTTTAATTTGGTTATCTGTGTAGACTCAGGAATGGTGTAGCGCTAACGTAATGTATGAACATTGTATGACATGCATATAATCACCCACACTGCACGTGACTAAACATCCAACTGTAAAGCCTCATGAAGAACAAATAAGAATCTGAGCTGAACTTTTTTTTTCTTTTTGAAGGGGGTGATGAGAGAAATAAGTGTGCTCTGTTACTGCCTGCAGCAAGTAATGCACAAAAAACCCCAACCAACTTGCCAGGTTTAAAAGCTAAATAAAGATGATATTGTAATTCCAGACAT
The DNA here is from genome assembly GCF_000696875.1 of Nestor notabilis. Lineage (NCBI taxonomy): Eukaryota > Metazoa > Chordata > Aves > Psittaciformes > Psittacidae > Nestor > Nestor notabilis. Next base: position 3,633 of record NW_009935757.1, on the reverse strand, counting down.
TTATTTGAGAAAAGGAAGTATTTGAGACAGAGTATGGCTTCAGCATCTGTGAAATGTCTGACTTCCTTAGGGAGTTTCTCAGCTAGCTCTTAAAGACCCAGGAGCTGTGAAAAATCTGAAGCTTGAACTCTAATAACTCCAGTCCCTAAGGAATAGCTGTGCCTGTGAAGTAACCATGTTTTTACACATTTACATCTCCCAACCATGAAGCTTTGTCAGTCATTTACTCTTCAAATAATCCAGCAGGCAATCATGTGGTTAAATACAATACCATTGCTTTTGAGATGAAATTAGGCCAAACACTATTTTCAGTGCAATAAACAGCAGCTTTTGTATTCTGATTTCCCCTCAGGTTCAATGCCTTCCATCCGGACACCAGGAAGCCCATGCACCGAGAATGTGGATTCATCCGCCTCAAACCTGACACTAATAAGGTGGCCTTTATCAGTGCTCAGAACACAGGTACACACTTAATATCCACACTGGGGGGAAGAAGAGGTCCTTACCCTGTCATCACTTCCCAGAAAATTAGTGCACCTCTCACAGTTTCATTTAATTTTTAATCTTTTTTTTTTTTTCTCTTTTTAAACTGAACCCACAGTGAAACCAAATTAATAAATGAGCTTGTGTCAAAAGCACTGCCTTTCTAGTGCTGGCTGTGTGGCTTTGCCTACACACTGTAGCTTTGAAGCTTTCTGTGGCAGGAAAAGCCAAGGCAAGGACAGGCAAATTGAAATACCATGCATGCGGGAGACTTGCGGAGTATCTTTTCTTCAAATTATATGTTGGTATTTGCATATGTAGCTTTGTAAACCAAATGAACCCCTGCCTCTAACAAGAATTGCAGACTAAGCCTTAATGATGACAAGTGAGAAGTGGCCTGTGACATTCCTAATGCCTACATAGCATCCTGGTCTTTTTTGTGGGGAGGCAGGGGGGACGTGTACAGATAAGGTGCTTTATTTCCACTGCTTCTGTGAGTTGGCCACAGTGTACCCTGTGGTAGAAACAGAGGTGCATGCCTTGGTTTGTGTCCTCCTTTTATCATGTCATATTTGTCCAGCTGCTGCTACAAAGCAGGGACAGATTTAAGATCCCACTTAAACTGTTGTTACCAATGTCGACACTTGCCATATTGGATTCTGCAGGGTCGAGCCTGTGGCCCTGGCAAGGTGAGTCTGTGGTGGTTTTAAACCCCCTTTGCAGCCTCTCCAGTCAGGACTATTGGTTGTGACCCATATAGCAGGTTCCCTATTGGAGACCCTGCTCAGACTGTGGCACTACCAAGAGCCTCTACAGCACTGTAGCAGGGAAGCTTCTCTCCTATTGTTCCCTTAACAATCTTTGAGAGTAATCTCAGTGCAGTCTTCTTAGTTCCTATACTAGGAGAATCTCGCACTGTCTGGATGTAGTGCCTTGGTACTTATTTCACACCTCACAGGGACTGAATGAGAACCGTGTCTAAATTATTGTAAGAGTCTTAAAACCCAGTTGACATTTAAATTTGCATCTAGAACTCTGGAGCAGGTGCTGCAGGGAAAACTGCCAGTTGCAATGCAGTACTTTTCACACATGCTATGAGTAAGTCTGTCTGACTAGGTTTTTCTAAGCAGCATTACACGTTTGAGGCTGCATGGATTTGCAGTTGTCAGTATGTGCTAGGTCAAATAAAGCTGTTCTTCAGGGAGAGTGGTGGTCTATTACATAGCCTAGTAACTGTGACATTGTTAAGTAACCTTTGTAACCTAATAGTGTATATGACTTGTTTTCACTAGGTCTGGTGGAGGTGGAAGAAGGGGAGGTGAATGGACAAGAGCTGTCTATAGCATCTCACTCTATAGCCAGGATCTCCTTTGCCAAGAAGCCCCATGTAGAGCAGGTGAGTGTACACATGGTGAAGAGTTCACCTAGTACAGCTAGCCCCAGAAGGTGTCTAGTTGAGAGGGTAGGGTGATGGGCATGCTTTAATTACAGATTGCCATCAGGAGTTCTCGGAAATATTGCAAGGCATCCTGGCTTATCCTTTCTGTTACAGCCTTCAGAAGATATTTCATACATTACAAGACACAGAGGGATCATTAAGAGCTGATGTGCTGCATCAGACCAGCCAACCCAGAATCCTGTCTCCAGCAGTGGCCAGTAGCAGCTCCTTAGGGAAGAGAATAGGAAAATCTTGTCTAAACACCCTTGTACGGCAGTGGTGTCACTTCTTAATGCTGGTCTTCTGGATTAATTACAGTATCAGGGTGCACATGTAGGTATGTCCAGTATTTGGCCTCATCAGGATATTTTAGGAATGCCTGCCTTTCACTGGAGCTTGTGTGGCTGTATTGAACATACCCTTCTGTCTGTGGTGCGTTAACAGCAAACACAAGGATGGCAAAGGGGAGGTAGAAAACACTGGTGAGAAATTTAGCCTGTGGAAGCTGTTTGCTTGATTTTGTTCTTCCTTTTCCTACCCCCTTTTTAGATTACCAGAAAATTCAGGCTCAATTCCGATGGGAAACTCGAACAAACTGTCTCAATGGCAACCACTACGCAGCCCATGACTCAGCACCTCCACATTACCTACAAAAAGGTGACACCCTGATGCCAGGAGGGCCGCGTCTCCCTGCGAGGGTGAGGAGCGGAGTGTCGTGCACCGAGAGCAGCGGCAGCTTGGGAGCACAGCATGGCACACCCCGGAGCTGCCTGCGCTCACCCTGGGGCTGCGGAGCTGCCTGTCCTGTTGAGAATGTTACTCAGATGTTTCTGTAATGGTATATTAAAAAATAATAATAAAAAAGCTTTTATTTTTATAGCTGTGTCTTTGGGCGTGATTGCACAGTGGTCTGTGTGTGTCCCTCCTCTGCTCTGGCAGAGGTGCTTTTTGATACCTGTTCATTGGGCGTTGGGTTGCAGATCCAACCTCCTGGACCCTTCTCTGCAACCTGAATCAAGTTGCAGAGATCAGGATCAGGAATGGATTTGCACTGCAGGGACAGAACCTGAGAACTCCAGCTCCTGCCTAATGAAACTTGGCTTAAATATTCAGAGGGAGTACCAACGTCTTTCTGTGGGATGGAGAGAACTGTTACAGGGCCCAATCCTGATGGTGCTCTCCAGCTGACTTGAAAGGACCTGGGGCAATCCTGCAGTAGAGGACCAGACTTTACCTAGCTTCATGAAGAAGGTGCTGCTGGCAGGGAGGTTGGAACTGGATGATTTTTAAGGTCCCTTCCAACCTGACATGATACTGATACTCTTGAGTATGTCTCAAGAACTGGTAGAGGGGGAGGAATGTCAGTGCTGGAACTGGAGGAGAGGGGCCATTACTTTTTTTGTCTGTACCGCTTTGCTCATCCCTGTGAGGATGCACCCCTGCAAGGGGAAAGAGCAAGGGAGAGTCCCCTGGGACTGTGCTAAGCAGATCCCCAAAGGGGCCAGTGACTGCTCTACTGAAAGCCAGTGTGAGGAAAGAGACCACGTTAGGAATCTGGAGGAGACCGTCATCTCCTTTCCTGGTCTTGCACACCCCTAAGCTGCGGAGGGCAGGTGCCAGGCCCTCCTTCCTGCCCTGCTCCATCTCTTCCATGGTCCAGATGACTAGGGAGCTCCCAGCTTTGGGGCTGAGCTGCTGCCCACACCTGCCTG
>NW_009935756.1:0-6549 GCF_000696875.1 Nestor notabilis | reverse complement strand
CCAGCAACAAGTACAGCAGATACTCTAACCTTGACAGGGTGTTTGGCTTTCTGTTTTAAAAATGTCATAGCTGTGAAAAGTGCTTTCAGTTTTAGAAGTCCAGAGTAAGTCAATGTGCCAGATCACACTTGCTTTTAGGGCAGGATGGTGATGTCCTGATTGACAGAATGTGCAACACCCTATTACTATAACAGGACCGGTTTGAGGTCACATCAGCTTATGGCACTTTAACTGATCCAAGGTAGATCGTAATGAAATCTATACACCCAGGTGACCCTGAGCAGACATCAGTAAGGTCAGTAAATTCTAGTCCAGCACAGTCAGTGGGAGATTAGGCCCAGTGAGGATTAACAAGATGCTGCCACATGTCAGAAATGTCCTTGTTTGTCTTCTCCATGACAGAGAATGAAGCACTAGGAGAGCGACAAAATGTTTTCTTTTTTTTTTTCTCAAGAGGAGGATGTACTTGGAAGGAATCCAGGCTCTTGCTCATTGGTGAAAAGGGGGTAAAGAGATTAATTGTTGAAGATGTTTCAGCAGCAAGCAGCTACAGATCAGGAAAAAAGGTCAAAACTATAGAAAGTGAAAGTCTGCCTCAGAAAGAGTAAGCTCTAATTTCTTCTTGGGTAATTTAAGATCTGCTAATTTACTCTTAAAAATAAGGACAGACAACTAATGAGACATGAACATAAACCTGGATTCCTGGATTTTATAAACTGAAAATCTGAAAGCAAGGTTTAATATTAGAGTAAATACTGAGTAAAAAAGGTTTGAGGATGACTGAGAAACAGATACAAATAATAGTGGAAAATGCACTGGATTGAAACATATTAAAAGGAAGACCATATCTAGAAATCTAGTGGAAATTTCTAAGGGAATAGGGTAAAGCATAACATGGGTAGAAAAGAATGAAAGGGAATTTACCTAGAGCTCTAAAAGTTTCTGGTTTTATTTCACAGTTACCAAGTTTCTAGAGTAGAAATGGAAATGTCTGAATAGTCAAATTTCTGCAGTAGAAAAAGTGAGGATTGAAAGCAACTAGAGATGAAGAAAAAGAACAAACTGAACATCTTCTCAGCAGTGTGCAATTTACTTCCTTTTTTTAGGGAAGGAATGTAGAAGTTATTGTAACTGTGTATGTCAAAAGGGAAATTACAGCTGTTGTAAATACCCACTGGGCCCAGCTGAGATGATTTTCTAATGCATGCATATAAGCAGTTTGAAAACTTGATAGTCTTTCTGGCTGTTGGAAGCCAGAGCCAGACTGCTCCAGCAGCAGGAGCCACAGGGCAAAATGTATCAGCTGTTATTTGTGGCTTGTCAAAAAATTCTTGATTTCTCTACAGTTCATTTACAGTTTTGTTGCTTTCATTCATACTTTGTGCTTTGTGACTTCTCTTAGATGTAGAGAGGGGGTTGGGTTTTTTTGTGGGTTGGTTTGTTTGGGTTTTTTTGTCATTCCTGCATAAATGCTGAAAGACTAGTCCAGTTCTTCAAAACTCAGCTCGCTGAAATAATCATCCTGGCTAAGGGCAGGCCCTTCAAAACAGTCTAAATTGGACTCATCAGTTGGAAGGCGATTGCTTTGACAGTCTCTGTGATGTGGATATAAATGGTAAACCCATTGGAAATGCCTGATGAAAACCAGTTGGTTTAGAACAGCTGGCATGTGAGAAATGCCAGGAAGTAAGTTAGGACGTTTTGTCAGCAACATTAAACAACAAGATTTGTTTAAATGCATGGATCTGCTACTTGTCTAAGAAATACTAGTGTGGCAGCCCTTGGTAAACTTGTCTTTGTCACACCAGGTGCAAAAACAAGTGTACTGGATGGAGTATTATCTAGACATCAATAAACTCTCAAAAGGGCAAAAAACAATATACATCTTCCTCGCTTGCGGTTCATATTCTCACACTTGAAAGAAGATTTGTTTTAAAATACTGTCTGAAGTCAGGTTACAGCTGTCAATGCCCAGCTAGTACCAGATGATTTAAATTTCTGGATTTTATTTATTTAAATATTTCAAGCATTCTTTTATGTCAAAATATTCTGTCAGGGTTTTCTCTTGCATTGTGATTTTTAAAGTGATGTTATCTAGACACTTGCTTTTAATAACCATTTGGTAGCTGGCAGCACTTATCTGTTTTCTTACATATTGTCTTTCGTTCTGTATGCACCATGGTTTGTTTATTTTGTTGCTGTTCATAGTAGGGTCTCCCACAAGGCTGTGGGCACTGGTAATGATCTTTTAAGAGCAGAAATAACCTTGCAGCAATTTCATAAATGGAAACTAACACATAGAATAAACAGATGTGATGAGAGAACTAATACGTCTAATAAATTGCATTTCATTCCCTCATCACTCAGAGGAATCTGTCAGTCCATGAGACTAAGGTGAATTGTGATGGATCTGTCTCGGGGAGCATATACTCATATCTTACAAATACGATTATATTCCTGGTCAAAAGAAAATGTGCTAGATCTACATTTCTTAGGAAACATAAGGAGATTTAATATGATGAATTTTTTTAAATGTTATAGCTATTGTATATGAAATCTAGTTACAATCATTGCAGAGAAGTATTATACTGAAATGTTGCTGTGATTCCAATGTAATAATAGTTCAGTGCTTATGCCGTCCTAAAATACTGGTAGTATTTATATTCAAGGCCGAATGCTCACCTGACCCCGAATGACAGAAGTCAACTGTCTTCAGATACCCTGCTGGTGTGCTGGAAGGTTTAGGAAAGATAATGCATCCTTTGCTTAGGCTCAACTTCCAAAACTTTTATCACGTACCTCTCTCTAAAGATTGCATTTCTGAAGAACCTTAAGGTGAATTCTCTGGACAACAAGCAGGCAAAAATTCTTGAGGACCTCTCAATCCTTTCTGACCTTCTCCTTTGGTTTATAGGGATCCCAAACCTAGAAGTGCAGGAGCATGCAGCACTTCTGTTCTTCTGTACCTCTTTTATACAGAAGCTGGGTTTTTCTTTTTTTTTTTTTGTACTGTCTTCCCAGAACACAGCCATCTCCAACGCAGCTCTTAAATTCTTAATTTGCAAGGCCTGTATTTGTAGGAATATTCAATGTGTTTGCAGTGCAAATGAAGAGAAGGAATGACCAGACATCTGTTTTAGTTTTAATATTTAATAATTGCTTACATTTCCAAATAGTAAGCTCTGAAGTATTCAGTCTGTACCTAAATCTCAAATCAGGCATTCACAAAATTAATTTTAGTGTAAAGCAAAACATTCAAATTGGGAACAGATGCCTCATATTAGGCATCTAATGTTGAACATGCTGCTTTTTCTTGCTTTAAGAAGGCAACTGAGCTGTGTGAGATACTGTATTTTTCATTATCTCTGGACAGACCTACCTTTCTTTCTCAGCCAAACAAATTGCATGGCACAAAAGGCAGGATCACAGCAGGCTTCTAATTTCTTCTTAGAATGAGAATACCTGTGAACAGATGACTAGCAGTGGTAAGTGGTCAAGGATGGAGTATAGGGTTTGTGTCAGCATTCTCATACCTGACTTAACAATGAAGCAGTTTGTTGTTCTCTTGTGCTTCTATCACACCTTCGTTACTTAACTTCCTTTTCATTTTACTGTCAGATGAATGTCACTTCAGCATCTACATTAAGTTCACTAGTGAAACTGATGAAAAAAAGAAATGTGCTAAAGAAATGTCAGCTGTGCTCTGTGGTACAGTTACCAATGGGTTTCTCATATCTGACAAAGTCATCAGTTAGTTTGAACCGCAGGGAAATTGTAATTGGATCTAAATCAACTCTGAAATGTTGGTGCCAAAGGGCCACTTAAGTGATTCTGTGCTTGTGCTTAGCTATGTTAACCTGACTACTGTCCCCCATTAAAATCAGATGCTAATGGCATCAAACTGGTAATAATGGACCAATCTAGGTTTTAAGTTAGGTCTTTGCTGTCTTAAAGCTTTAGGCTTACAACTCTTCTATGTTAAAGATAGCTCAAGGACACAGGATGGAATCTTTCATCTGGAATAAATGGAAGTTTGTCCAAATGAATTCACAAGTGTGATATTTAACAGCTTCCTCAGTTCTTTAGCACTTTTCCATCCTGTCAGTACTGTGACAGAGAAAAAAAAATTACTTTAGTTGCAGGTTTCATCTCCGTTAGCTGAATGCATTAGACAGTTGTGTTTTTTTATCACTAAACCTTTGAATTTACCCGAACTGTTACATAAGCATAAAAACTTGGACTGATGCTTACAAACAGTCTCAGTACTTTAGATAGCCTTATGTTTATGCTGGGTTAAATCTTGAGCAATAAGCTGGCTCTTTCCAACATAAAGTGGCTTTTTTTTAAAATTCCAAACAGAGGAACCAGCATGAAGTAAACCAAAACTTTTGTACATTAGGTAGTACATCAGATAGGGCACAAAGCTAATTCAAGGGCTGGAGTACATCCCCCATGAAGATGGGCTGAGAGAGTTATGCTTGTTCAGATTGAAGAAGAGAAGGTTCCAGGGAGACCATGGAGCAGCCTTCTAGCACCTAAAAGGGACCTACAAGAAATCTGGAGAGGGACTTTCTACAAGGGCATGTAGTGATAGGACATGGGGTAATGGCTTTAAACTGAATGAGTGTGGGTATAGATCAGATATTAGAAAGAAATTCTTTACTGTGAGGGTGGTGAGGCCCTGGCACAGGTTGCCCAGAGAAGCTGTGACTGCCCCATGCCTGGAGGTGTTCAAAGCCAGGTTGGACAGGGCTTTGAGCAACCCAGTCTAGTGGAAGGGGGTTTAGAACTAGGTGAGCTTTGAGGTTCCTTCCAACCCAAACCACTCTATGATTCTAGATGAAATTATTCTTTTTCTTATTGATGCTGACTAAGATCAAATGTTGTCATATAGATGGGAACACTTTTTGGATAAGGTACTCATAGTTTTCAGTACCAATACCTGTTAGATAACTCCTGATCGAAGCTTAGTAGGAATAGTAATTGGGCATATAGTTACAAGTACTGGACAAACTACCTAATGCAGTTAATACAACAACCAATTCCAGGAATTTCCTGACACAGAGGGGCACATAACTAGGGGCAAAAAATCACCACCACCACACCCATCCCTCCTGCCAACAAATTTATGTTGTTCCTTACTTTTATCTTGTGCATTCCAATAATAAATCTTTCAGATGTGAAACAGAATTTGAACTTTAAAAGAGACAGCATTTTCCTGGCCAAGTGTCAGTGATCAGTCCAGAAGGCATTTTATTATATTGTGTGCCTCTACATTTTACTAGACAGAATAATTGTAGCCTGAAATTTGCAGCTTTCCTAGAACTGGGAGTGTAATTAAATTAAAAAAGAAAGTTAATATAATTGATAATTTAATACTTATTGGTATGTTCTGTTATGTTAGTTCTGTGCTCAATATATGCCATGCAAAATAACAGTCAAAAGAGCTCATAAAAACCGGTGAGGTTCCATTGAAGTCAATAGCAGCGTACCTGCTTGCAAGACCTTTTCATTTCTTTGGTCTCACAAAAGGAAATTTCTCCCCTCTGTGTACAGATATCCGGAAGGTTCAAAAGAACCCAAAGATGATGGACAGCAAGTTTGATTCAGCACAGTAGAAAATGAGGAGAGATTTCTTAAAATGAAATACTTGCTCTGGTCCATAAAGCAAGGAAGAATTCCAAATTGTCCTTGGTTTCCAGGCTCTCCTAAGCTTGTTAGAAAATCATGATCTGTTTGTATGGTGATACAGCTCTGATGTTGCCAATGCTGCAGCATCTAGTGATGAATGGACCCTGTCACTTTACCTATCAATTTTTGAAGCAATATTAAGCCAGATCTTGTAGAAATAAGTTTAAAAGGATTATTTGGAGGTCAAGGTGACATTCTGTTTTGATGGTGTCTTTTCCGTGCTTTCTAGTTAGTTTAATTGGTTGGGATCGTTAGGAAGAAGGTGTAAAACTAATTCAGCCTACTGTCTGACTCTTGTTCATCTGAGGAAGCTGGAGCTCTTTTCCTTTTGCCAGGATTCACCATCTTGGATGAATTTTAAGAATTTGCTTTCAAGTGTCTGCATTACAGTAGAGCCCAGGAACATTTCCCTGTGGTATACTTGAATATCGTGTAGAAAGTGATACCATCCATGCATGTTCATTGCCTTCATGCTGAAAACAAGTCACATATTCTGGAAAACCATGGCTAAATATGGTTATTTCAAAGCAGCTCTTTCATATTACTCCTCTGTTTCTTTTTCTTCCATCTCCCTTCTTTAGAAGCTGTTTCTGCCAAGTGCAGCAGTTAAGAATGAAGTTTTTCAATCATGTGCAGGGCGTTTGAACCGTCATATTGGCTTATTAGAGTCTGCTTATTCTGCTTCAGAGGCCTCAAATTTGGCTGTGCACTCTAGCCAGACCGGTACAGAGTTAATGTACTCTTTCAAAGTCTGCTGAGGGTCTTGGTGTAAACACAATCTTGTCAGTAATAAAATATGTGCTTCCCGGATCCAGGACTTGCTGTGTGCATTGATTTCCCCGCCCCCCATCCCCCCCA
>NW_009935755.1:0-22193 GCF_000696875.1 Nestor notabilis | reverse complement strand
TATATATATATTTACACACATTTCCCTTAAACAAAAAGTGGGACCTTTGCATCAGCATGCCCAGTGAATTTTTCAGTCTCTTGTTTTTCTCTCTATCTTCATAAAGAAGGTTTCCCTCTGTTTAAATAGGATTATTACTGAAGGATAATGTTCAAAACCAGCCAAAACAGGCCAAACCCTTTTTCCTGTGAAGCCATAAGTAGAACTATTCTCAGTATTCATTCTATTTGATTGTCACTGGTTTATTTTTAAAAGAAGTTATAAAACCAATATAAAAGTGGGCTATTTTGTACTTTGGAGTATTCACATCACTTTGGATTGTACAAATGGTATGGAGAACAGGACTGTAATCACCTACTGCTACCTGGCAGATTTAGTGGTATGAATTTCCAATACTTCCTGACAGTTTTAGTACCAGTGTTTTGTCTGTAGAGTTAGTGTGGCTTCAACATGTGGAAAGGAGTTAATACAATTTACTTTTATTAAAATGCACATGAAATTAAATCCAACCTTTAAAATCTACCTAGGTAACAAAAACTCTTCTTCCTTTATAATGTACCCAATATATTTTGGCTTAACAACAATAAAGGCATACCCTGATCTGGCTTATCCTGTAATTATGTACATTAATCACTATAAATTGTCTCTGTCAGCAAAAAGATACAAAATAATTCCCATTGAATATTGTTAGAATTAACACTAAAGCATTTAACATTCAAGTAGAGAAGTAAGTACTGAAACTATGTCACTTTTACTCACTATTTTAATTAATAGCCGGTATGAGCTAATTCTTAATGTATCTAAGTGAAGCACATGAAAACAGGTTCACAAGGAGGTTTTAAACAAGAAAGATCACAAAACACTGCAGTGAAAGTAAAAGAAATAGATAGGTATGAAAGACCTAGTTAGCTGTGGTGTACAATGTGCTATTAAGAGTATAGATTTTTCTGGTGACAGATAGTTATTTTACAGACTGCCACATCTGCCAAATTCCAGTTTAAAATTACCATGCACAGCATCTTTATAAAGGAGATACAGTCTCAATAACTGCTGTTTAGCATGAATTTCAAACTGGTGTAATTCCATATGAGCATTATGGGATGATACAAGAGAACAACTATGAATGAAAAGCTGTAGGTAATTTTAAAAGGATGAGAAAAACTTAAGATTTTGTGTAATGAAGAGGTAGAGCAAGTTCAAAACCAAATACAGACATGAGAGAAAATAAATCAGGGAAACAGCACAAGAAAAATGCAGTCCTTTTAGTCTGACACCTGTAGTCTACTTTTAAGTGTTTAAGATAATACTTCATTATGTTCACAAATGTGATTTAAATAATGAAGCATTAGTAATTTGATGCTTCCTGCTGCCTTGATCTGCTATTAAATCTCTGCAAGAAAGCAAAGTGACACAGGTTGGCAAATCAGTGGTGTGAAAATTAATGAGTTTCTCTATGGTGATCAGCAGATGCCCTCCCTCTACCAGTGACTGATTTATGTTTACTTTAAACACTTTAGGATTTTAGTCTAAGCAACCCCAATATCCTTTCTTTATATGGGAGTTTTACAACTTTGGTACAATTGCAAAAGTGATGTTTTAAATTAATATTACTTCCTTTCAACTTTTTCCATGTTGCTATTCCTTCTGCTGTATCCAATATTATCACATATGTTATATTTTAATAATTCTATTAACACTGAAACCTTCTTAACCTTTGCTGATCTTCCTAATGCTAGATTGTAAAACCAGATTCTTCATTTGCTTCAGTACTCAAAAGGAAAAATAAACACATTAAACTTAAACAGGGGAAGTTTAGATTAGATATAAGGAAGAAGTTCTTCACAGTGAGGATGGTGAGGCACTAGAATAGGTTGCCCAAGGAAGCTGTGAATGCTCCAACCCTGGCGGTGTTCAAGGCCAGGTTGGACAGAGCCTTGGGCAACATAGTTTAGTGTGTGGTGTCCCTGCTCATGGCAGAGGGGTTGGAACTAGATGATCTTAAGGTCCTTTCCAACCCAAACCATTCTATGATTCTATGATTAGTCCTAGTTCCTAAATGACTAATGTCTGGTGCACTTCAATAGTCAACTTAATGAGAGATTCAGTATTCTCTTGATTAGGTGTGACTGAAGTAAACAGATAGATAAACTCAGTTTGAGAAAGCACAGTAATTCAATAAAGTCTGTATAAGCAAATATATTTTACTAAAAGTTAGATATCCCACTGGACGAAGCATTTCCAATTAATTATTTAAACAGGAAATACAGACTTCTAGAAACAACATATTTTATTCAAATAAGCTACTTTTATACAGCTTTCATTAGGAGAAGTTTCTTACACCCAAGATTAACAGAATTATAAAACAATCAATCGACCATCTCCAGAAGCCAACCACGTAAAGAGTTCAATGTTTAAGCAAAGCACCTTAACAGCCAGAGAATGTGGACTAACTGTTCCCAGAGAAGAACAATTCCATCTAATAGACTTACAAAGTACATTCTCTATAGCTAATCGTTAAGAATGTCTGCTGCCACAAAGGAGACAAAGTCAAATTCCCTGCTTTGAATGAGATCTAATGACCAGGAGAAGCAGAGAGATGTGATCAGGCCACCACAGGTGATCCTAATTCCTACTTCACACAGAGGTAAGTGTGTGTGTGTGTGCAAACATATAAGCATATTGAGTTTGCTTCCTTTTTAAAACCAACAATGTTCATAAGTTGGTTTTTCTTTTTCCAAGAAAGTAATGGGGGTTGAATACCTCTGTGCATGCATATTATAATGTTTGATACAGAAGGCACTTTGAAATATTCTCATTGTGCATTATGTTCTTGAGCAAGTAAATGAGCACAGTATTTTATCAATTTCTAGTCATATCCATACACATATTGCTTTAATAAATTTTGTGAGAGACACAGTCAAGGTTATACTTGATATACAAGATTTCTTTTTTTAAAAAAAAGATACTTGGGAACATAATTTTACCTTATTTATGTTTCTTATAGTTCTACTAAAATGATTAATTATCTAAACAGGAAGTGTAATTTGTGTTCTATTCCTGAACCAAAACCCATTAAAATTTCATCACTAGCATTTCTGACAGGACAGAATGATTAGGTTTGGAAAGGACCTTAAGATCATCAATAATAGAAATTTAAAATATTTTTAAAACATGTTTTGTCTTTCTGTACAATGATTATATGATCTACATTACTAACAGAATAAAAAGTACTCAACTTTCTTTTCAATATAAGAATTTTCAATTGTGCAAAGCTAATATTGATTATGACTGTAGCTAGAGCTTACTGCTTCAAGACTAAGATTCAAAGAAATCTTCAGACAATCAATAATAACTGCAACTACTGCCTATCAAGTGATTTACAATAGGCCTGTACTGTGAAAAGAAATCTCTAAAGCTATGAAACTGAAATTAGGTAAATTCAGGCATGAAATTAAGTGAAATGCATGTAACAGTGATAACAGTTAATAATCTAAACAATTTATGAGCGATCTGGGAAGTACGGGTTACACTCTCTGTCTCTTCCCCTGTACCTGTTCCCTTCACACTCCCAGTTTGCTGGAGTTAATGAAAAGTATGAGCTTGACCCAGGAATTACTGGGATAAACTCTCAAAAACCTGGGCTGGATTATACCCTTTCCAAAGTACACAATTGCATGTGCTCCTACATTCTTAAAGCATATGAAACTGTCAGCTGTAAATGTGATTCAAATATAAACATTTTCATCTATTGGAACATAATCTGAACAAACAAAATATTTTACTTAATAAAATAATAAATGTGCAGAATAAAAAGCAAAACAAAACAAAACAAAGGCATTCAGTCGACTAAACCTGGACATCTACCGTGTAGATGTGTGCGGCTAAGCCAGTTCCCTTGTAGTCAGTGAAATCAAATAGACCTGTGTACAATTAATTTCTTCCCTTCTTAAAGTAAACTTCTAAAATAGGTGGGACAGGCTGCAGTATTAAAGTTTTTTTTTTCCTCTCCATTGATGATAGCTGATCTAGATTCCTATGCAACAGATCTCTATGACATCAGTTTGCATATTTTAAATACATGGAGGTAGTTCAGTACTGACCAATGTTAACTGTTTTTAAGACTATGAGCATGCTCGAGAACAAGTGAAATTACTGATTTTGTTGAATAAAATCCTCTTTGACTGTGTTAGGTAGTGACAAACAGAATAGACTACAGTGATTCTTTCCTGTTTACTATAACACTGGTTTGTCTGTTTCCTCTTGTCCCAGTAGACTACCACAAAAATTCCATTTCTCACAGTAATTATACAAGACACAAGGATGCTGACAAATGTTGTAATCCTATTAATATATCTAATAAGTTTGTTAATTATTTATTCTACTCTTAGTGTAGCAGTAGTGTCTTGAGTGTTGTAAGGTGCACTGCTTTTTCTCGAATCCAGACTTCAAATATGGTAAGCATCTATTCCCTGTGTTATCCAGAGAAGTAGTATTATATTCTGTATAATAACCCAAAGCTAGGAGGTAATATGCATCCCAAATACTAAAGCCATTTTTATAACTCCAGACTATGTGTTGTGAGAGTCTCAACGCTGGTCAATGGATACCTGAGTTATTTCATATCAACCAATTAAATAAATAGTGTTTTCTAAAACCAAAACAAACAAAAACCCCACTACAAATAAGTACGGGTTTAACCCTTAGAAACAAAACTTTATATTCTTCAGCACTTTACTACTTTACTACCAGTAAATAAGATTAATACTCAATACTCATCTGTAAATTATGGAGTCACTGTATAGTAGATTTTTTTCCTGTAGATGATTCCATAACTTTATTAATGATATCTCCCTCCTGGTGTCTGTTGTATTCATTTTCTAAAGGCAGCTGACTTTACTGGTGATGCCTACAACAAAACATGCTTTAAATTTTATTTTTCCAATTCAGCAATGCAAAGGCACCATTTTTCAATAACTGAATCTTTATGTAGAGTTGTAGAAAGAACTCAGTAGTAAGAAATGCTTAGGACAAACAATGCTGTCATATTTAGCACAAGATATGAATGGTATAAACATGTCTCTAGTCAGATAAGAGAGAAAATCAGGCTAAGAGATTTGTAGTCCTTGCCATACGTAAGCAATTGCTCACAGCTAGTTTTAAGCAGTCTGGAGTTCTTCCAAGACCATCCACTCTAACTGACTTCAGTTCATGATCAAAATCATAAACAGCCATTGAAAATATCTGCAGAAACACTGAAAAAGATCATGTTGACAGTAAGTAGGGGGTTTTGCCCAGTTACTACTTGCAACTTCAAGTGTCAAACATGTCACCCCTCACTTCCAAAATTAGGTAAGCATTCTGCATCATCAACTCCAAAAGAGTGGTCATGGAGGGCATGGGAGGTTGATATATGCTTACAAATAGATGTTTGACAGAGCATTTTGTATGATAATGTGAAAAAAATTCCAAGTGTAAAATTAAGGATCCCTGGACTAAAAGGTGGAAATTGCATCCTATTGAACAAATGACCAGCATTTAATAATATTGCTTAAACCTCTACAGAATGTTTCACAGTCCTTTAAAACTTCACTTATCCTAGTTCTGTCTTAAAAGACGTCTTGTTTTTTGTAAAGTTTGTTTGACATATCCCCAAAGTAGTCCATTGAAAGTTTGACTATGATTATTAAGTTTTCATAAATTCCACATACTATTATACTCCTCAAAACCAAATTATATGTGAGAAGCAAAATGCTGCTTCTCTCCTGAGCCCATAAAAATCAGTGGCAAACTCATGCTGACTTCAATTCACAAGACTATGTGATCATGGAATGAAACAGTTATGGAGTCCTGTATTATCCAAAGACCCCCTACAGTATAGTTGAAAATCATTACTTCAGTTGCTTTTCCTTAATCCAGTGCAAAGAGAAATGTGTCTATATAAGCACAGAGTCTTAAGTTTGAAAGGTATAGACCATTTAGACCATTAAGTCCTCTCATGCATCCAGAAATGTTCCCTCAGAACTGAGACACTGTTCACTTACTCTGCAACCAAATGGCTTAAGGCTGCAGACCTCCTGGTCAGCAGCCCATGAAGAATCCTTAAAAATATCTTTAAAAGGAAAGAAATAACATTCTTGAGATAGGGATTTTATAGGAATCTTGATGTGACAGTTTAAGAGAGAGTGCATCATCTTTCCTTGATTGTTGCTATTATTGTTTTGAGTTACAAAGTCATAGTATGCACAAGTCTAAACTGGATACTTTTAGAACTGCCAAATACTCAACAAAAGTAAATAATTGCCAATAAAAAAATCAGTACAGGGATATAATATTCTAACAAATATACACTAAATTGTACACAGTAATATTGTTAGGATTATTTATTGTAAAAAAAATATTATAGAATACATGTGGTGACTTTGATTAGGTTTTTCTGGTGGATCCCACAGTGAAATCTTGTTTTCAGTTTACAGTTACTGACATGTAATTACATCTGATGCTGCATTCATTTGTTGGTTTTTTTTCAGGCAAACCAAACAAAATCTCAATAAGAATAAATATGTAAATTAACGCACCTTTGTTACTCATTCTGTTGGAAATTGCTCACTACTTTTTAGCTGCCAAAAGACAGGGCAAATGTAGATAGTATTAATAAAACCACTGAAAACAAACTAGAAATTATTCATCATGTCAGTTGCATAAATATATCACACGTGCTCTAACATGTAGCTTACTTTGTTTAAATTTTTCCATTTAAAAAAATGAATATTAAAGTAAATACAATAAGCCACCTCACCCAAAAAAGCCCAAGTGACAGAATTTAGAGATGTCAATGTGTGTCAATGGGTTAATGAAGAGCTCAGATGATGAACTGTGACTGAACACCTAACTTTTTTCCAAGTATGCCATCTTCCCTAGAAAAGATTCATTCTACCCCTTGAAAACTACACATGGTTTTAACATTTGTATCTTAGAAGGGCTATAGGAAATCTAGAAAATTACCCAGAACAGAGGTTCAAAAAATATTTCTGTATAGGAAAGACTGAATAGTTTAGAGACAATTGAGACAGGACATCACTGTCTCATGGGTGGGTAAGAAAGAAGAATGGGGAATGATTATTCACTATTTCCCATGCCATAGAAACATGGCCAAACCCAGTGAAATTATTTGACAACAGGCTCAACTCAGAAGAATATCACAAAATATTTTCTTGAATTGAGAAAGGAATTAGTTTGGTATATGGGGAAAAGTCCATCAGCAGCTATTAAAAATGAGTCTTCTTCCTAACCTGCAGCTCAGAAGTTCTTAATCCTCATGATTGTCAGAAACTGATAGGATATAAAAAGAAAATTGCTTTATAATATTTTCCATTTTCCCTTAATCTTTCTATAAGATTTTTCTGGTTACTACTGTTGCAGACTATCTATTGGGCTAGACACACCTGTGGTCTGACCCAGCACAGCTGCTCCTGCTCTCTTAGACTGCAGAACTGCATTGCTTTTCTGAACAGAGAAATATAGAAGAAGAAATATACTAGTTTCAAACATAAAATCATTACAAAAATAATAAGTGAGGATTGTATTATTCATGTTAACTCATTTTTTTTGTGTTTACATTACAGCATTATCATTTTTTATATTGTAATTTTGGTGTCTAACTTTGGATATTTAAACTTCTTTTCAGTATCATCCTTATCACAGAACATTTCATAATATTTGCAGTTCAGATTTATAGGACTTTACTCCCACTTTATCCCCCCATCTATGGTACAAATCAGTGTAGGAAGCTTGGTGTTGAAAAGCAGAATCTTACTTCTGAATTTCTAAGCAGCTGGCGAATTTACATAAGATGGAAAATTGTCTTCTTCAGTTTTCACTTAAATTCCTGGAGTAAAGACTGGATTCATTCTACCCATGTTGCATGAAATTCCACATACTGAATATGTACAAAATATTGAAAAGATCATAGTATGCGTCCAGGGGGACAGTTCCACCTTTAGTTTTACTATATCTTGGTTTTGTCAATTGGCAAAGACCAAGAAGAAATTTATCATAGCACTGCCTGAACCCTTTGTGCCTTCCTCTGGGGTTTGTTATAGGGCTGTGGGGCTGGGTGGGGTGGGTGTATGCTTTATTTGGACTTTGAGTTGTTTTGGTTTTTTTTTTAAGAAATGGACTATGTCTAAGAGGTTAGAAAAGCAGCAGTTTTTAAAATCAAACCACTTGCTTTCTTCATAAAAATATAAAAATAAAAAAATAAAAAGGGAGACAAAGTATTGCACTGGCTTTTCATTTAATTTCACTTTTTAGTAACATAATCCTGAGGCAAATACTCACAGAATATTCATTTCCTTACAGAAAAACAGCATTTGTATCTGAATCAGCTCAGAAGTTGTAGTCATTCCCTGCTGATTTTTTAATAGAGAAAGGAACTGAAATCACTCCTCATGAATAAAAAATATAATAGGAGAAGCACTTACTTAAAAAAAAACCAACAAAAACCCAACAAGAAGTAGGTGGTCTGCAGCACTTTCCATTTGTAGTGGTTTGTCCTCTGTAATATACAATAAAGCTCAAATGGCACCAAATTTCATCATATATTCATAGATATTATGCCAAAATTATATGCACTCAATTCTTATAACTTTTTCTGAACTTACCTGCTGCCTTTGAAATCCAAAGCTGATCTAGCTTCTGTTGGAGCAGTCTTTTCTAATGTGAAGCTATCCTAGCTTAGATTTGAAATATTTCATTGTGCAGCAGGTGCCAGTGAGGAAAAAAAGCCAGTCTTCTTGTCCAAAGACAAAGCAGTGCTGAGAGGAGGCTCAGAGTATGCAGAGAGGTTCTTTCTGGGTAGCTCTCTGCAGTTTACATGCAGTTAGAAGAACTACACATTCAATCATTAGCATATTTTTCAATGTTTTTATTTCTACTTGTCAACAGTTATTTTATTTTATTTCTGTATTTATCCCTCAGCTTCTTTCAGGTAGATAATTCTAAATGTTAGTACTAGAATTGGTTTTGCGTGTATCGTACCGGGGAAATATATAACTGTTAAAGGTATTCTGTGCAGGTTTGTTCAGATGCTGTCCCTGTACTAACAGTATTGCCAGCAGTCACTGTCCTTCATCTTCTGCCAGGGTTGCACATTAGATGAAAAATTATTCATGCTATTTGTTTTACTACTGGATTCTGTTCTGTATTCATGTCAAACGGACACCTGAGAATAGTAGGCTTTACCAGAAATTTTCAGAAAACAGTTATTGGCTTCATTTCATATTTGTCCCTGAATACAAACCAGACACAAAAAATAAACAAAATGTGGGCAAGAAGGCACACTGTAAGATGTAAGTAAAGCTATACTGGACAAAGTCTTAGAAAATACAGCATAGTGCACCCTGGGGAGCATTTCAGTGTTAGCAGAGGAACGGCCAAGAAAATTTATTAGATTTTATCTAGCCCTAGCATCTATGACTCAGAAAGGCTTACTGCTCTTTAAAACTTACTGCCTTGCTAAGGAACTAGTCCTGGCAGTGCATATACTGTACTGCTACCAGGCCAATTCTTGGTGAGGCTTTCTGCTGGCGATGAGCAGAGAGCAGGGCTGTGGGGTGTTCCTACACACCACTCTTGGCAAAATGGCCTGGATAGCAAGTTGTTAATGTATTAACATTATATGTTAACATGTACAGGAATGTTGGAATGGGACACCCAAAATGGTCTGGACATCATTTGCCCCAAATCTGCAATGCTAAAGAGCAAGATGCTGATTATCATCAAATGGATTAAGCAGTTTCTAGGAGATTACCAGCAGAACCACCAAGGCTGACTCACCACGGAGACCCCCCTGGAGCTGGAGAGCCTTCGTCTGTCCAGGGAGAGCAGGGTGCATGTGATGACTCTGTGCGTGTGTGGATGTGTGGATGTACACGTGTGTCCATCAGAACCATTAGGGATTAGTTACAAAAGAACTTTCAAAAATGTATGTTAACATTTGTGTTTTGGGTCTATCTGTTATATTACTGATACTGGTCTTGGAACAGGTTGCCCAAAGAAGTGGTAAATGCTCCATCCCTGGCAGTGTTCAAGGCCAGGTTGGACAGAGCCTTGGTAACATCATCTAGGGTGAGATGTCCCTGCCCATGGCAGGGGGGTTGGAACTAGATGAACTTGAGGTCCTTTCCAACCCAAACCATTCTGTGATTCTATGATTTTGAATCTGTACCTCACCAACTGCCAATTATTTTTGTGTTATTTATAAACCAATAAAGCACTTTCATCTTGATTTGTTTTAAACTACAAAAATGAAGTAGTTTTTCCCAGCAGCAAGAAACATGAATAGGAATGTGTGATATTTCACTGAAATACTAGACCCATGTTGATTGTTACATTAGATAAGGTCTGTTCAACATGCCTGAGGTCTGCTGGCTTTACCTCTGTCCAGCTACTCTGAAATTACTGCAGGAAGCTGGAGGTTTATTTCAGTAGAATACATATAATATAAAATTAAGCAGTTTTACAGAGCAAAATCTGTCTACAGCTTGCTGTCTAGTTCCAAGCTCTTGGAAAAGACCAAGATCTTGTTTATTTGACCCAATTAAGAAGACAGCATGGCCTCAATAAATACCATGCTCTGAGGTATTGCCCTTCTAATACACTTATTAAACCAGTGGTTTTTTTTTTAATTTATACTTCCACTTTTCAGTCATTTTCAAATAATATTGGTTGATGCTTTGATGAATCTCTTTCCTAGTAGAATACAAAAGATTAATTTAAATATACATCAGTTCTACAGCATCTTCACCAGGGTTGTGTTCGTATTCTTGTAATTTAATATTACAGGCTGTTAACCAAAATAGCTAAT
The DNA here is from genome assembly GCF_000696875.1 of Nestor notabilis. Lineage (NCBI taxonomy): Eukaryota > Metazoa > Chordata > Aves > Psittaciformes > Psittacidae > Nestor > Nestor notabilis. Next base: position 11,329 of record NW_009935755.1, on the reverse strand, counting down.
GCCAGAATAATGCTAGTATCCAGTTCAAAAGTTCCAAGCAAAACCATTACTGTATTTTATGCTTATCCCCCACTTAAATGGCTTAAAAAGCAGTACCATAAACTATAAATCAGTGGTGAACTTATGCTAAACATACTACTGAAGCCTGAATTATTTTGCCTACATTTCTGCAAAGCTCAATACTCCATGAGGTTAATAGAACTCACCCTTTTCTCTGTTCTCTCATTCTAGTGATGAAGATATCATTGGGCTCTCACCAAAACAAACTTTTTCAGTAGAAAATTGTAGGAATTCAACATATAAGCCTGTATTAAACTACTTAAATTACAAATTCAAATCATCTAAATAGTAGGGATATATTTAGCAGTGTAACAGTATAACAATGTGCATGTAGGTGAAATCTAAATCTCTAGGCCAGATGTGTGCACACACCCTGGCCTCAAAACCCATCCATCTGGATTGATTTCATTCCCTTCCAATGAAGGGTATTCTGTATCTTTTTTCATATTCAGTTCCGCACTTTAAAATGTCTCTCAATATTTAGCCTAATTTTTGAGGAAACGTATCTTCTTCTATTCCAATATCAATTTTATACCCTTTCTTTCTCTCTCTCAGTCTTCCTTTTTAGGGAAGAACAAACCAATTGTTTCAACTCATCCTGAAATTTCTTATCACACTTGTTACTATCTTTAGGATTCTTTTCAAGATATCTTTATCTTTCCAAGCGTGTTTCTTAAAAAATGTACCTAACGCCTGTATAAGACATCTTATAATGTTCCCTTTCATTTTTCAAGAATATCACATTTTTGAGTCAGACTGAGACAGCCAGATCCACTTTTGCAATATTTTTGCTTAGTCAGTTTGTCTCAATTTTCTCATTCATCTTCTCTTAATACATAAATAATTCACCTCTTTGTCTTGAACCTCAGCTTGTTTCTTTCAAATTGCCCCTTCAGTTTAAAGCTGCTTTGAATTCTCATCTCTCTCCCCAAAAGAGCTATTCTAGGCTTGGCTTATGCATTACATTCTTTACTTCCTCACCTGGTGCATTAATGAAAACACCAAACAGATTCAGACCCAGACAGGCTTCTGCAAGGTTTCACCTGAAATGTCTTTGGGGTTTAAAGCACGTAAGTGACACTTCCTCCAGAAGCAGAATTTTCTACGAAGATGTGTGTTCATTTAATGATGTTTTCACACAGAACATACTTTTCAAAGTAGTTCACGAAAACTTCACCTGGAATTCTGTTGCAAACTTTGCTTAATTCATGCCATGTCACATTTAGCATTTCATCTGTCAGGCTAGTTAATCTATGAGGACAATGTATTTAATGCCCTTTATCCACATTTTTCCTTCAATACTATATTAATCTGTCATTTCCGTTCACAGAATCATAGAATCATAGAATGGTTTGGGTTGGAAAGGACCTTAAGTTCATCTAGTTCCAACCCCCCTGCCATGGGCAGGGACATCTCACCCTAGACGATGTCACCCAAGGCTCTGTCCAACCTGGCCTTGAACACTGCCAGGGATGGAGCATTTACCACTTCTTTGGGCAATCTGTTCCAGTGCCTCACCACCCTCACAGCTACTTGTCCCACATACACAGAGCACCTCAAGATTCATTGGGGTACCAAGGGAAGCAGGACAATTAATCAAGATGATCTAGAGCACACCTTCACATATGCTCTGTTCAAGAGTGGTCTGAAATAAATGCATAACAGTCATTTTTGATTTTCTGCTCTCCAGTCTGTGTGCTAATCGCTAAACCAAAGTCCCTTACTCTCACAGACTCTTTCTGGACCTATTAGTACTTTGATTCCAGTTTGAATGTGGACAGACTTCAATGAAGGAGTGGCAAAGTAGTCTAATCTTGGAGTACCAAGAGAATTATGTATGCCTGGAAGTCAGTATTCCAGGTTTTAACACTCAAGGCAGAGGCAGAACTTAAATTCAGGACCTTTTTTTCCTCACTTGTGCTTTAATTGTTAAGTTACTTTTAAAAGTTTGCTGGCAGCTCTTTGGTCTACATTTAGAAGGAAGGCAACAGTAGCAATCTGACCTGAGAAAACCAGCTGAATTGAACCTTTTGGGTAATAAAGGTGGATGAACTCACAAATCCCCACAGCGCCTGATACTGACCTGCTCAGTACCATTAAGACTGGCTCATTTCTCAGAAAAAAAAATGAAAGCAGATTGTTAGAAACCTAAGGAACTAATGTAAAAAAATCTTAACACATGGAACTTTCATCAATGTTGCCTTTGGAAGGTAGCTGAGAAGAACTTCATTTTTTTAATATAATGCTAAGTTTTGCTAATTTCTGTTTAAGAGTTCCTTTACCACCCAAAACCCTTTGCTGAGCCCAGCCTAAAGTTATAGAGGCTAACATATAAAGCAAAACAAAAAATGATCTTAAGGGGTCTCACATTGAACTGAATGGAAGGGCAGTTCTTACATGTGAAACTCCTGCCATTGAGACTAGGCCTGGCAGTCCAGCAAGATCAAGAGGAGCCTCCCAGAAATGGATGGTGAGTTTGCACCATCCATTAACACCTCTTAAAATCAATGACAGAACTCTGAAGTAGCAGCAGACTCAAGGGGTAATCTAAGCTGATATTATTTCTCTTGAAATATTTCTGTTCATAAATCATTTTAAGATTTGATTCATGCTGAAAAGCTGGATAATTATTTAATGCATGAAGTTCATAATCATCTATATCTACCCTGCTTCAGCAGTCACATTAATCAGAGAATAACTGTTGTGCAGCAGCTCAAATGGCTTAGCAAATTGCTTAAGCAGTTTACTTTTTCCTTTCTCTCCTAAATGCTGGATAACAACTACTAGTCAGTACATGAAGAGGGCTCTACAGCAGGTAACACAACCTTAAACACTTTGAGAATCACTTCTAATCAGCTTTTCCTTAATTTTGCCTGCTGTGAGGAAAACTAATATATCTGTAAAATGATTGTGCAGATTTGCTAAATCACAACCTAACTCTTCAATGGAGGGACTGGTCACAATCAAGGGCACAAATTTCAAAGGTATGGAAAATGAAAGTAAATACAACACATTTGACCAATTGCAATCGTTAGATTAGATCATTCTAATAAATATATTGCTAATTACATGTTCTCAAAATATCAAAACACAGTTTTTGTACTCCTGGTACTTCACAGTACAGTGAAGTTTAAATATCCTAACTGTATAAACATTTTAAATATTAAAGTTATCCTTGTGGTTCCCCACTGCATTGCACCTGACACACTGATAATATACTTCCTCATAGCCAGAAAAGCAAGAACAGAACCTGGGAAAGCAGAACTCAAAATGTGGAGGTGTTGTAACAAACAGGTGATATTAGTCATAATTTGAAGGTAAGCATAAAAAGATTTCATCAAATAGTCTTTAAAATATACAGATTTACCTGTTCTTTGAAACAGAAACAATGTTAGTCAGTGTTATTCTACATCATTAAAGCAGCAATTCCTACTAGTAAGCCTTTCCCTTACCTCGTACTTGTATGATGGCACTACTATTCTTCAGATGCACATCCCAGCAAAAGCTGCAATAATGTGTGAAACTTTTCAAATACCTTAAATTTACACTAAGTAGACAAGCTTGCAAAGTGCTGGTTTAATATCTCCAGTCTTCATTTGTGTGCAATGCCACAACTGGAAATGCTGTTTCCTATCTTTCTGAGGGTTTGGGGGAATGCTCTTTGCATCCATAGATAGAATTCTGCTGACTCAAGACACCCAAGAGGAAAAACCTAGTTTTCAAATGGTGGCCCCATCAAATATTTAGCAGAACCATAGCACAATTTCCCATGCAGTTACACATTGATTAAACCTGTCCAAATCGTCTGTTCAGACGGACCAACTACACTCTTTGTTTGTCTCTGCTTACTTTTCCAATCAGCTAGTAAAAGCACAAGAAGAGGAAAGAGTCAGATTATATTCTTACAGTACCAATTTCTGTTACTAGAATTATACACCAGGTTTAAGGCCCCAGCTCCTATAGGAGCACCACAGCAAACAAACTAGGCATTTAGGATTCCTTCACTGACAATAATGACCTAAGCATTTCTGGAAAACTTCTCTGGAGCTTAGACATTCAAGGCACCCCATAACAGTAATCAGACTTTGGTCAAATCTACATATCCTTGTCTGAGTTAGACACTGAAGTTGCTTTAACAATTATAAAAGTGAAAATGACACTAACAGTTCTAACTGACCCATAATGAATCGCTCTCTAGAAATGCCTTTTTTCTCCACTGCCTACAAAGTGGTTTGGGAAAATGCATTTAATTGCAATCAACTGAACTTATCTTTGCCAGAAGTTAGTTGAGATGAAACAGAGACTGTGTGTTTTCTTCTCCTCAAGCTGAGACTCCTGTTCTGTGTATTGATGACCCAATGGGCAAGGCCTGGGGTTTTTTTTAAAAGAGATGAGGACCAACAACGCTTTGTAGCCTCATGTTTAGCATGCTTTGCCTTGGCTGTTGTATCTTGGGCAGAAGCTGTACCCACCAGCCTGTGGGCTTTGGCAGACATGACTTTTCTGCTGCTGTTGAAGCTGCCCAGTTAGGTAGTCAGGACTGCAAGAAATGTAGACATAAAAGAAGCATGATTTAGCGTACTGATTGGACACTCAAGACTAAAGAGCAAGAAACATTAATTTAATCTACTGATTAGGTACTCATCACGGAGAAATCTTAGATTCTGGTCCCTCTTCCCTTGATTATTGGTATATTAATACTATTTTCTAAATAAAAACTTTTAAACTGTTCAGGAAGCCACATACAGCTAATGCCTGTAACTTGCAGTACAGGTGTCAGCTCACTTCCACACAGCTTGCAGCTCAGCTAACTGAGTTCCACTGTTCATAGTAGTGATTTTCACTATAATTATGCCAAGGTTTTATAATAATCATATTGCAGCAACACAAACTTCTCAAAATACCCTTGTGATTTTCTACAAGTTCAGCCAGAATTTTTCAATGCATTGAGTATTTATTGTGTCTTCAAAATATATTCAGATTCATTTAACATAGCCAATTATGAGCTGCCTGAGGGGTTTACATAAACGCTTCATCGACCCTTCTGAAGTTAGTCCCATTAAACATGAATGAGTCCAAGCTGGACTTGTTATGTTGCTAGTTGCTAAAATTTCCCAGTGGGCACTTAAAAAAAATGTGCAGCTATTACACATTAAGAAGTGTCTTTCTTTGTGCATGTTTGTTTCATTCTTTTTCTTTTATTTTTCCTTTTGTTTTGTTTTGTTTTGGTTGTTTGGGTTTTTTTTTTTTGAGATGGAATAAAAACAAAGAAAGCACAGAGCACAGCCAGGACTTACTGAAACCTCTGGTTTATTTTGCATTTACTATTCCAGTAGTGTAAAAACCCTGTTCAAGGAAAAGGCACAAAAAGAGTCAAAGTGCCCTTAGTAGCTGCTAGAAGTACAATTCAAATAAAGAATGCCATCAACAAGTAATCCTCCTAGAGTTTGAAAAGTGTCTTGAACCAAAGAAAACAATGTTCCTGCTCAAGTTCCCACTAAAAATGTCTATTGCCATTTGAGCATGTGGACTACATCCACAAATCCCTTGTGATTTCTTCCACTTAGCAGCATGAAAAGCAGCAAGTAGGATTCCAGTACATTACAGCATTTGAGCATATGCTTATATCTACCTCTACACAACAACAGACTAATGCAAAAAAATGAAATTATATCTCTGCTTAAGAGCTTTCGTAAATCAAAATATGAACCCTTTAAGTAAAAACTGGCTTTTAAGGAATATTTGAACTAAGCAAAATCTTCCCTGTTCTACAGATTTTTTTCTGAAAAATATCCTTAGATTACTATGATATATATACTTTTCCTTAGAATTCTTTTATTTTAGCAATTTTTAAGCCAAAAGCCTTAAAGTGAAATGCTTTAACAAAAGAAATAACTCTACTGTGAATCAGTAGCTGGAAATCGCAGAGCGTTTTGTGATATTGCACCTATATAACAGAAAAGAAAATGTATTTCAAATTGTTTACTTTTTTTTCTCAATGTTGTAACTGTCATAGTTTTCATCTCTCTGTCACCATGCAAGAAGCCGTCTCAAAAAATCCTTATAGATTTTGGCTATGAGCCATATTACATACAGGCGTAATTGAAGATCTTGGCCTAATAGTTTGCTATGTCATACATATGCATTTTAAGTGAAATGTAAGTAACTGGGGCTGTTATTACCTACAGAACAAATGCAAATGAATTACATAATGTATTTCTGTAATGCATCTATTTTGAGCCAATAAACTGACCTTTGAAAATTACTGAGATGTGTGAAAATGCCTTTTACTGTAATAGGAATCAGCAAAAGAAGGTGAAATGTAGGTGAGGCATAACATTTCATAGAATCATAGAATCATGGAATCATAGAATGGTTTGGGTTGCAAAGGACCTTACGATCATCTAGTTCCAACCCCCCTGCCATGAGCAGGGACAATTCGCACTCAACCATGTCACCCAAGACTCTGTCCAACCTGGCTTGGAACACCGCCAGGGATTGAGCATTCACAAATTCCTTGGGCAACCCACTCCAGTGCCTCACCACCCTCACTGTAAAGAACTTCTTCCTTATGTCTAATCATCCTCGTGGTCCTCCTCTGGACTTGCTCCAGCAGCTCCATGTCCTTTTTATGATGAGGACACCAGAACTGGACACAATACTCCAAGTGAGGTCTCACGAGGGCAGAGTAGAGGGGCAGGATCACCTCCTTTGATCTGCTGGTCACGCTTTCTCTGATGCAGCCCAGGATATGGTTGGCTTTCTGGGCTGCAAGCGCACACTGAAGCTGGCTCATGTCAAGCTTCTCATCAGCCAACACCCCCAAGTCCTTTTCCACAGGGCTGCTTTGAATCTCTTCTCCACCCAGCCTGTAGCAGTGCCTGGGGTTGTGCCGACCCAGGTGTAAGACCATGCACTTGTCTTGGTTAAACTTCATGAGGTTGGCATCGGCCCACCTCACAAGCATGTCCAGGTCCCTCTGGATGGCATCCCTTCCCTCCAGCTTCGTGTCGTTGGCAAACTTGCTGAGGGCGCACTCAATCCCACTGTCCATGTCACCGACAAAAATATTGAACAAGACAGCTCCCTCCCCCAACACATCTAGTTTAAAGCTTTCTTAGATTTTCAAAATGTAGGCAACATTTAAAGGCTGTGCTTTGAATATTTAATCATCTTTAGGAAATACTTGCTGTACACACGCATCATGCAAAAGTGTTTAAGTTTTGTTGCCTTCACATTTAAACTAGCATGGTTTTCCATTTTAACACTATCTTATTAATGCTACATGCTTTTGTAATCAGAAACAGAAGTAAATGCATGGTATTAGAAAAGATTTATGAAATCATGATTTATTAACACTACCTGAATACAAGCATGGTTTTGGGCAAGATGTAACATTTAAAAAGTAAAAAGTCACTGACTTGGATATCTTACCTTGACAATGCAAAAAAGTAATGACATATTTGAAGATTCTGAGGACATTCTGTGATAGACAATCCACTAAACTGCAAAATTAAAATTTAACTTTCACTTAAAGTATAGATTCAGGATGTTGGAAAAGATAACATGCCTTCTTGTCAAAGTTTTCACTTCTGAGAACCTGATTAATTTTCCAAGGGTGAAGTTTTACAGTTGAGGTTTTTTACAGATGAAGTTGTTGTTAATAGGGTCATTGATGAAATTTATTACCAAGATAATGTTTTATTTCCACGAATGATTACAAGAATAAAACGGAACAGTTTCTCCCAATCTCACTTAGAACTAATGACGAAATCCTGTGCAGTAAGTTTTAGTTAAGATTGCTATTAGGTTTGTTTTTCTTTAAAATTGTTATAACTGTGTAGCCCACTAGAAGAATGACAAGGTCAATAGCTCAAATGAACCTTAAATAATACTAATGTAAAGATATTGAGCCAGTCATGCCCAGAACTTCAAATGCAGTTGGAAGCTAAGATGCATAGGAAGCAGGATCAAAATAAATGTCTATCAATCAGGCATAGAGATAATATGATTTGAGGACTGGCCTTTCACACAATTTTGGTCACACTACCACAATTCTTTATAATCAAGGTATTCACTACAAGCAGGCAGTTTCAAGCTTTCAAGCTTTAGCTGGTTTCTGAGAGTGGGCATTGTGAAGCCTCAGTGCTGCATATGTTTTGCAGTGGTACAGAGTGGCAGTGAATCATATTTTGAGTTAAATTAAATGAGCTCAGATTTGTATTCTTTATGTCCTTAATAGAAATGCTGCATGTATGTATCCCCTGAAAGTTTATTTTTCAGGTAGTGGTGGGTTTTTTTAGTAATTAAAAAAAATAAGAGGTTGCACTTAGAAAAATTACTTTAAAATTAAGTTAAAATTGAAAAGATAAAATAGAAATTGTGGAGTGAAAACATTAAAGAAACTTTGCATCATCTCTAAAGTGAACATCTTCAAAGACACCTATTAGAATCTTAAGACTCTAGCTTAATGAAATCTAAACTTTTCTCATTTACAGAAGGTAAATGAGCAGAAATGTACAGAAATTAACACTGAAGACAGGAGCCTCATGTTTTTTTGCCTTGTCATTACATAAAGACAGTAAGAAATGACAATAAAACCTAATAAAATTTTAAAAAGCAACTCCACTGGAGGACTACCCACAGGAGTGCGTTTAACTGTAACAACAGGAATCTATGCAGTCTCTGTAGTGAAAAGTCAAGATTTACTCCAACTAATAGCTGCCTTAGAAATTAACCATGCTCTGAATTTCATTAGCACGTCACTTAAAGCCAAAAGGGAGCATTTTGATCATCTGCTTTACCTTCTAGAGAGCCACGCTGACATTTTTTCATTTGAATATGCCTCATACATCTGTGCACCGAGTGCCTTCAAATCACAACAAAATTGCAAATGGAAGATTCAGTTTCATAGATTTTAAGGTTAGAAAAGACCATTTCAATCATTTTGTCTGACTCCCTGCATATCACAGGCCATTATTTTTGCCGATAGATTCCCAGATCAATCACATGACTTCTGGTTGAGCTAGATATTATATTCTGAAAAATAATTCAGTTTTATTTTCAAGTTCTAAATATTCCACCATTATTCTCAGGAAAATGCCCTTATTTTTAGCCTCCGTCACCCATCATTTCAAATTGCAGCTTGTTTTCAGTTTTCATATGTTATGAAACATTGTGTTATGTTACATCGTCTTTTTATTTATTTAAGCTCCCTGAGGAAAGGCTGACATGGTTTATTTTTTAACATTTTAATAGTCATTCATCTATCAGGATTCAGTCTTAATCTTCTTACCTCTAGCATTCTTTGTGCTAAAGTCATTTGGTGACAATTCTTTATTCTCTCCATCAGCATCCCTTTCTTGCCCTTGAAAACACTTCCGATTGTTTTTCTTTTAAAATCATTTTAGATCATATTAGCACCTCCCTCTAAAAAAGCACACCCAGGAAAGAGGCAGAAAGTCCTTTTAATCTAATAACATAATATTTGTAATGAAAGAATGTGTGTGACAACATTAGATTTTGCTGAGATTCTTTGCACATACATTTCATACATGTGCCCAAAATTATTCATACTCACTTGAACATGCATGAAAGAACACTCTGGTCAAAAAATGTTTCAGAGTGAATGAAGCCAACAGAATGACCCTAGAATGACAACAACAGAAGAACAAGAGGTATTAGCAATCTGTAGAGTGGGGTCCTTAACCTTTTAAACAGTGAAACACTATTAATAGTAGTATTGTTGTCATTCAAAAACAGAGAAAAAAGCCCAAAGCAGAACACTTGCTTAAAGTCAGGATGACTCAAGCAGATGATGGAGACATTAATTTAATCAGATGAAACAAGCAGATGATGGAGACACTAATTTGATCAGTATGTCTCCAACCCTATATACCTTCAGTCCAAAAGCAGTTTTGTATTGTAAAGTTTTGCTGCAATATTTATGACAACTTCTGAAACTCTTTTATGTCATCAGAACTATGTTGTAAAAACATACACTGCAATGCATGGTGGACAGTATTGTCCACCAATGTTTTGGAGATCTTTTCTATATTAGAAAGGGTAAAACAGGAAAATCCCTGTTACGACAGACTAAGCCTAAGAGACGCTGAAAAAACACCACCATATGCTGGTGGGTATAGTCCCATGGTCACAACAGCATGACAGAGAAAAAGAAAAAATGATACAAAGGAATGCAAATAGTTTCTAGTAACACTGCTAAATCAGCCAAAATAATGCTTATTATGAATGCCATTTCTAAAGCTACATGGAAATGTGAGGCTCTTCTTTGAAAGCAAAACTATGTTTAAAGACAGAAGCAAAAGAAATAGCAAATTGAACTTCTTAATCAATGGAACTGTGGAGTTATTCATTAACATAGTATTCGGACATGGTATAATAGGTATTCAAGGTGGTGGTTGGGATGGTGTGAGCAACAGACCTTGTACTGACCTTCCAAACAAAGGCAATCTCACTCAGAATTCATACGTATTCAAAACATCTTACTACTATCAGAGTTACTCTGGACATCAAAGTTTAAATTGAAAAGGAAATAAATGATATATATACCAAAATCATTAGAAACAATGCAGAGTAGCAACCACAGGACAATAAAAGAATCACCTGACAGTAACCCAGAGTAGTGCCCCATGGTCAAATAAACGTTGAATGTTCTTTCAACCAATAAAGACCCAAACTGATGTCCACCCTATTATCAGAGTCAGAAACTAGGTAACTAACTTACGGTAATGCTAACTTACCTTTTTTTTTTTTTTTTCTTTATTTTATAGTATGGACATTGACAGATTAGTTTTGGAGCTGATCTTCACACCAGACTACTCAGATTTTCATTTCCATTCTTAGGACTGTCTCTTTTCCAGTCATATTGTCCCATAAATACGCACATGGGCCATAAGACAGGAGTTGAAGCAGTGCTGCCTTTTTCATTCTGTGCAGGAGAGACCTGTGCTCCCAGCTGTCTGCTTGCTCCACCAGGAGGGATCTGGACTTTTCTCTCTGCCACCCCTCAAAGCAACTTGTAATTTTAGTGTAGTTAGGGGGTCAAGCCTCTTCAAGATGAGGACTCTGACAGGCTTTTGCAATATTTTTGCAATATTTAACCATTGTGTGCTGGAAAAAAAAGAGATTAATTTTCTCCACCAGGCATCTAACAACAGAAGGATGGGCAGCCTGAGTCCCACCTAAAGTGTACTATGTTTTTCCTCTCAATTGCCCATGGAGACTGTCCTGGGTTCAGCTACAGCAG
>NW_009935754.1:0-18883 GCF_000696875.1 Nestor notabilis | reverse complement strand
GAGTTTGAAAACATTTCTTACTATCAAGCAAGATTGTTGCATTAGTACTTAGATCTTACTCCAGGAGGTAGGCAAGCTCCTGTTTAATTTACGTAAGTGGTGGAATACATAATTTAAATATTTTAATAATTTAAATAATTTAAAATACAAAACAACTGAAGATTGTATATGACAAACTAGTATATTATATAATATTGTAACTTATAAATGGAAAAACCTAGTACTTATTGAAGACTGTAATACTGCTAGTGGTTGATTTTAGATTTGCTTTTTAAAAAAGATTCAGTGGACACAGAGCTGAAATAGTCTTTAGTTAAACTGTTCACATTTCAAATCTGTAAGAGGAAATGGGCTTGCCGTGACTGGTAGCTCATAGCACTTCATTTTTTCCTGAGAACAACACAGGACCACAACCCATTTGTACATCTCAAAAAACCATAAGTAGATCTTTAAAAATCATTGCCTCTTGTAATTTTCACTGAAGGCATAGTTTTGTTTTCCTTGCTAGAATTGCTGGTAATACAAGCAGGTAATACAGAACGTTTTAAACTCTGCTAAGCTTTTGATATTTATTTGCACTTGCATATTCCCTCTCACTGGTGGATGAGTGGAACTGTAATACTAGAATACTGTGTTCTGAGATGGTAAACCTTTTTTATTTTCACCTGAAGACAAAACATGGGACTTTACTCCTATTGTGCATTCAATTTTTAACTGGGGTTTTAGATTTATAATACCTTCTTCCATGTTTAATTGCTGAGGCAGTTCTGACTTTTTAAATCTCCCTTTCACAAACTGTTTCAGTGCCAGGTTTAATAAACAGAACAAAGCTACTGCAAAGTAACTGCTTGTAATGATCACGTAAGCATTTGAAAGCAAATTATCAAAGAAAATATCCCTTTGCGTGAACACTGAATTGCTGGAAGTATACCAAAAAAGAAAAGTATTGGGAAAACTTAAAAGGGAGGCCTTTATTAATGGAGATCTGGAAATTTCTAAGCATATAAGCTGGTTAAAAAATTCGAAACTAAAGAACTCCAAATTTAATTCATAGTTACAGTATCATGGTTGCTTTTCAGTTTTAGTTAGATAGACGATTGTGGTTCAATGACTAATCTCAAATCCAGCCTGCCAGCTTTGTTGACATTTTTCTTGCATTGAGAGGAAATAAGATCATGTGAGATCATGTGTTTAGTTTAATTGAGATTTAACTGAATAACTTTTGAAGGACGTATATCACAGGCAGTGACTGATGGTTGTCACCCAAAGCTAGTACTCTGAACTTTGACAGTTCTATCTGTACGTGTAAATAGGCACTTGACTTGTAAGTCTCCCACAGTTACTTATCTCTTTTATTAGCTTTGTTATTCTATGTTTTAGAATGTTTTCTGAAGTGACTAAGAAAACCATGTAACTTTTGCATTAACCTTGTATACATTACTTCCAAAGGGATTCACAGGACCTGATGGCTCACGTGGAGCCACAGGACCAAAAGGACAGAAGGTAAGAACAAAATTATGCACAAAATTACAGCATTGTTTTAAGCAGGATTTTTGGTTTTCTCTATGCAACTAATGAGATGCTGCAGCCTTTCTTTCAATATTAAACCAGCTATAGAACACAGACTCACCGGGGCATTTTCACATAATACAAAGCACTTCCACTCCCCCAGCCTGCAGTAAGGAATGATGACATTACATTGATAATATTAAGGTTGAGCATCTTCAGTAATGGTGAGGCTCCTTCCATCTTGTATTGTAATTATGTCATAGAATCATAGAATCACAGAATGGTTTGGGTTAGAATGGACCTTAAAGACCACCTAGTTCCAAACCCCTTGCCATGGGCAGGGGATGCCTTCCACTAGACCAGGTTGCTCAAAGCCTCATCCAACCTGGCCTTGAACACTGTCAGGGATGGGGCATAGTAATATCGGGATGTCATAGTAATACACAATGGGAACCAATACAGTGACACCTGACTTCATCAGAAATCGAACAAATGAAATATACATCAGAAGTCAGAGTAACCAGCATGTTTGGATGATTTTTTTGGGGGAAAAAAAGGCCTGAGGCTCTATCTTTTTAAGATTGAGAAAGTCTTACCTTTTAATCAAGTCCCACTGAAACCAGCGTAGCGTTAATGAAGTGAATAATACTTGCAGAATATGTCCACTAAATGATATCCTCTAAAGGTGAAATCATTTCCCTTTATGTTGTTACTAAAAATTTATGCTAATACTTCTTGAAAAACTCAATTTTTATCTTTTAAAGGGTGAGCCAGGACTTCCAGGTGCTCGTGGACTTCCAGTAAGTAACACATTTATTATATGAAGAGGCTTTTTAGACCTAAAGTATCAATATGAAGGATTCTTATGATTAAATGTAATGAAGTAAAGCCAGAAACTATTTCTGAGGTTTCAAGAAACTCCTAAGTTATTATAGTAGTACATTAAGGTATCTTTTCTTCTTTATATCAAGGTTTGCGTATATTACTGAAAGACTTTGTTTGGTTTGTATGCTGTGGAAAAGAAAAGAGCGTGGGTAATGTGGTCACAAGTTTTGGACACATGCCATTGTTTTTCATGTCTTTATGAAAATGCATAGAGATGGGGGTCCATGTTTTATTTGCATAAATTAGTTTACTGTTTCAGCTCCTTGCCATGTATTTAAATGGGATCACTGAGGTTTAAATGCTGTATGGGACTTCCTGTGTTGTTCCATATGAAAACGAGAAAATATGAGAAAGGACATGTGAAGAGTACTGTTCTAGTTGGCATGCAGATGGATTCAATGTTCATCTTTGGGAGCTGAAATAATAGTGAATTTTAGGAGTTTTGCAGGGTTGAAGAAGTGAATGATGGTTGACAGGTAGACACTTAGATTATACAGGAAACCAGGAAAAACCACAAGGAAAATGAGTAATGGAACAAGATGACTGGCACGGCACTGTAGTAGGGCTGCACATAATTAAAATTTAATTAAAATTTAGGTTAATTGTGGGGAAATTTTTGGAATTAACTAAAACAGGTATTGTATTCTGATATAGCACTCTTTGATATGAAATTCTGTATCTGTATCTTTGCATTTTTGACCCTTTCCCATTAACCTTCATTAAATTTAAATTAAACAATCATTTTGATATTTGGCCAGAGAGGAAATTTTAATGTTATTTGTGAAGAAGTTACACTACTGATGTGTTCAAACTTAAGCTGAATCCTTCTATGTGGACATTTGTGTTTAATTTGCATGGATGTATTTTCTCACCTGAAAATCGGAAAATAGGTAATACTTTATATAATATTGTCTCAATCTGTAGACTCACTATATGAGCTAAATTTAGTTACAGAAAATAGCGGAACTGAGGTAGCTTCTAAGTAGACTGAAAGCCCCAGTTTTTTCTGTTAGGAGGTTGTGGTTGGTTTGTTTGTTTGGTTTTTGTTGTTTTTTTTATTTTCATATTTTGCTGCCCAGTAGACAGGGAAATGATTTCTGTGTTGTTTGTAATGCATTTTAAAATGTTTAGCTGGAATGAAGAGATAGCTTAAGTCTGCCAGGTATGTTACTCAGGTAATATGGAAAAAAGTGTACATGAAAAGAACTACTATGCGAGAGGGAAACAAGGGGAACTATATCTGAATTACTGAAATACTACTTTAAAATACTGTAATAGTTTAGCCTGCCAACTGAGATAAAAACTGACATGGGGAAAATATACACGATTCTATCTCACCATTAAGAGACTAATGTGAGAACGAATAAGAGCCTTCAGAAAAAGCAGGTATATAAAATCTACATAAAGAAGGTTAACCTCAATTTAGAAGAGGGTATACTTAGTCATGTCATGTCATTACCCTTGTAATTATTGAGGTTAAGGGTAATCTTTAGACCCTCACATTATAGGAAGAAGTCTGGCGTTTGGTTTTGTAGCTCTAAGGTTGTTAATCTGTAAATGCTGAATCCATATGGAAAAATTAATGCTCAAAATAAATCTCTTGAGGAAATTCCATTTATACAGGCTTTACTTTGAATGAATTGCTTTAAGCTGCTGAAGAAATTATGCAGTTTGCAGAAGTTTCTCAAAATGGCCAACACTCATTTTTTCACCTTTAGTGAGATTAAACTTAGAGTAATGAAACCTAATTAAGAAAAAAAGAAAAACAGGTAGTGCTGGAGTATGGTGGTTCTAACTCTCAGATTCAAAGACTTTCTGAGAAGCTCTTACTACAAGCATGAAGTAATGGGGCTGTTAAGTTGGGTACAACATTAATCATTTTCAAATTATTATGGCTGTTTTCAAGCTCATCCAGTGGAACTTACCAGCCAGGTTAAGACTTCAGGGTAACTAAAAGCAAGAATATTAAGTATCATCTAAGGTTTTATATGCAGCATTTGCTTTTCTGTTTCTGTCATCCTTTCTTCCCCCAAATGCAACCTGGTCATCTTAAGTTATCTTTTTTCCTCTGTATTTCCTCTATTTCTTTCTGCTTCATCATTCAGTTTTAATTTATTCTCTTTGTCTCATCTCTTTTGTGGATAGCCTCTCAAATGACAGGGCTACAAAATGGGTAGAATACTTCTGATTAATTCAAGTAATTTACCAACAATGCATCTGATCTGGCCCCAGTAAACAGACCTGAAGCTGCTACGTTCAGTGCATGTATTGCACCCTTCAGTCCATTCTCCCTGTTAAGTTCCCTCTAACTTTTCTATTAGCTGATATATTGATAGTGTTTTTCAGATCGGACATATGGGTAGGATTGTGTGTATTTAGTGACAGAGAAATTGAAAATATCTTAAGGTCTACTAAAGCACAGCTTCCAACACTAGGTACACATACGAGTTCTGGTATGTGACTCTTAGGAGGATGGCAGGTGGTCTGTCCTGACAATGGGAGGTACTTACCAGATCTACAGGGTAAGTGTCTCTGAACCAGGTGATTACAGACTGTGGATTACTGCCCATGCCTGTGCACTCCATGTGCTCCATGGGTCAGATAAGCACCTCCAAAGCAGGCATTAGGCATCTGGGGATGTAAGGCTGCAGTGCCAGCCTGTGTAGAGAGGCTTCCACTTTAGGACAGACAGAGGAAGGAACACAGGCCACTGGCAGGGGTCATTCACTGCTCTGTGCAGGTCCTTACTGGTTGATTGCCCTGGAGCTCTCAACTTTGGAATTTGGTCTGCTTGCAGGGAGTTCATGCCCAGAAGGGTGGAGTAGCTGCATAAGGGGGAGGCATGGATTGCTGGGGGACAGCCCCTGCTTGGAGTCCTAAGTAGGAGAGTGAGGAGAAGCAATGGAGTGGGCAGAGTGGACTGGCTTCTCCTGGGCCTGTGTCCTGTGTACAGGTACTGGGCTGGGCACAGCACCTGTAGCTGCTTCTTTTGGCATCACCAACTTTTCCTGGCACTGTTGGGGCACGTTAGCAAGGAGTACCCCAATAAGAACCTGCAAGTAGTTGGTTTCCTTCTTTCAGAGACAGGTAATATTATAATAGCAGATACGTGATGCAGTGAAAGTTTGATTTGTATAGTCAATTCTAGACATGTATAATAAAATGAATTGCAGCAAGAGAGCGTTAAGTAATAGCAAAGGAATTATGTAGGTTATGCAAGGGAAAAAGTTTACTTTCATCTGTGTGTTAAATGTTTAAAGTGGAATGACTGATAAATGCTTGAAATTTTCCCTGTGTTATACCAAGTTTTCTAAGGACAACGTTGCAGATACAATCATGGTATGATACTTCGTGGCTTTTAAACTCAGCCCAGGCACTTTAAATTTTCAGGAGATGTGATGTAATAAGTATGTTTGTGATTTTATATGCCAGTGTTTCATACACATTATTGACACTGTTCATAAAGTCATCCGTTTTCTTTAGTAATGCAAGACTGAAGGATCTGTTTTCTTTGAGGGAGTGTACTGTACAAAGAGGCAGAAACACATTTGTATCTTGGACAATTCTGATTAAAATGGTTCAGAGCAGTACTGATGGAAATTGTAAATGGAATTAGTTGGGTGTTCTTTCTGATGACCAAAGAGAGAGAGTTTAATGGGTTTAGACCTTGGGGAAACACTGGTAGGGGAAAAAAAAATAAATCTCTTATTATCAATTTAAATGCACTTTTAGAAAGAAATCATTATACCACAGATGATATCATGGTACTTGAGAATTAGCTGAACCTAATGACTTTGATGTCTTCATTCTTTTGTGAAAGTGCATGTGCTTGTAAATATGTGTAAATAAATGCTGCTGAAAGACAATTTAATAATTTATTTTTTCTTCTGATATTGATTATCTAATAAGAAAATTTATATTTAACATTACTTAAACAAGCGTCCTGTCCTGGGATGATTTTGCAGAATCAAACATCAGGGTATTTTTGTACCTTTTAATCCCAAATAATCTGTTTATGGAAAACAACTTGACTAGGTGTGGAACCCTCTCCATATTTATGACCATTTTTTGCATTTCACAGGGCAAGGGTCTTCTTGGACCACCTGTAAGTATCATTTTTACAATTCATAAGTCTGTTTAAATATTCAGTAAAGCTATGTAATATAATAAAGAGTAATTCAGTGAAAAAAAATAGACTGTTTTAATCCTGATGTTCTTCTATATTTATTGTATATGACCCCTCCTGCTACTACTGAGGTTACTTAGGTAAATGGGGTGAGAATTCTGGTGTCTGAAGCCATAGTTTGTTGTTTGAGAGAATTACATGTTCTCACTCCTCAGGTGCCTGTCACAGAGGTATTGTCTGGTTTAAAAGTTATATTGAACTTTGCTGTTACAGGGCCCAGCTGGTGCAGCAGGACTTCCTGGGGAAGTAGGTCGTGCTGGTCCACCTGTAAGTACTACCATGTTTGCTAAAAATGTAGATTTATTCAGTTGCTAGAAGGTACTTCTAGAAAAAAAGAGTAATTACTGTGCTGCCTAGACACTATTTGGGTAGTAACAGTACTTGAAAACATACTTCTTCAACAGTGATCGCTGATAGAGGAAAGATTGTGTTTGAAGCTCCTCAGAAATAAGGAACTATTAACAGCACAAAGGTCCACCCATTAGATTAGAATTAAATGTTTTATGTAGTGTTCCATACCCTACTTCTCCCCTTGTCCATGAAAAGCTAAAATCAAAAAGCTAACCTGCCAGCAATACTGTAAATGTAAAACTTCACATTACACACAGACCTTTAGCTTTACTCCTGTTTTCTCACCTATACATTATGGTACATGACCGCACTATTTCTCCTTTTCATTTGCATATAAGTGAACATGGTAATTCAGTATTTCTTCTTAGTCTCATTTTAACTGTGACTCCATCTACTGACCTTACTACTAAACTGTGCAGTTTCAACACACTGTCATACTTTGACTCTGTGCTTTACCAAGGGAAGTATATATTGAAACCAACTGTTAATTTTCTACTTGAAATCTGAAATAGCATTAAAATTTTGTTTAATGAAGATGACTTCTTAATGCATGCCTCTCCCTGTGTGTTGTGCTCATATAAATGAATATAAAAAAGAATATTAAAAACTGTCAATTTGTTTCAGATGATCCATCTAGTTCACTGTCTTGTCTGTAGCAAGGCCAATAATGGATACCTAGGGAAGTGTACAGACTATTTGTAAAATGACATTTTTCTGTCATACTTTCCCACATTCTGGCAGTTGGCAGTTCAGAGACTGCCTGAATCAGTAATTGCATCTGTGCTGCCATTTTCATAAGCTATATATGAGCCTATCCTCCATTAATGTAGTCAGTCCCTTTTTGAATCTATTTATATCACAGGCCTCCACAACGTGTTGTGATAATGCGTCCCACAATGTAATTATACATTGTGTGGAAAAGAACTATTCCTTTTTAGTACTTTTTAAACCTATAGCTCTACAGCTCATGCATTGTGAGAACTAGTGAATCATTTTTTCTATATTTATCTTGTTAATTTCCTTTATGATTTAGTAAGATGTCAAAAATAATATTGAAATGACAGTATTAAGTTAAAGGTGGCCCTTGTCAGAATATTAGATTAATTTTAATTAAAAATATTCAGAGAAAATAGTTGGCAAAGTTTCTGCATTGTCTTTACTTCTGAAAGCACTGGTCATCAAAACTTCACAAACATGAGAAGATTCTAACTTGGTAAATTCATCTTGGGCTCTGAAAAAGGATGGGGTTGTTTTTCTTCTCTGAGCTTTGGGCATTTTTGAGTCTTTTAATTCAGATCTGAATTAGCAGTTAAAACACAGAGGAGTGCACAGATGATCCTGCGGGCAGATGTTTCAGCTTTCTAAAGCTGATGTGGTTTTTGGTGGGTTTTTTTGTTGGTTATTTTTTTGGTGTTTTGTTTTTTTGTGTGGCTCCTGTTCTTCAGTATGGCTCTCATTCTACTAAAAAAATTGTTTTTCCCATGCTACTTTGGGAGCCATATTGTAGATTGATATTTTAATTGGCTGCTGAGCCTGTCCTTCTGTAGCTATTTAATTTCTCCCTGTTGGTGTGCAGTATGAATGTGTAATTGCTGTTTGTCATTGTTACTATGAGTCAAGAAAATTATTTTACCCTTTCTTAGGGAGATCCAGGAAAAAGAGGGCCACCAGGGCTACCAGGACCACCAGGTCCTTGGGTAAGTGATTGCCTTTAATGTGTACTGATGTGTGAATTACACGTTGGTGCTGCTTGAACGGAACTTCTCCTGAAGTCTTACAGCTGAATACTGACTTGGAATTTAGGATTGTGAGATTTCAGCAAGCTACATTAATTCATAATGTCTAGAGGCTTGTGTTCAAAGCCTAAGGTACACTCATTTAATCGTATCAACATTTGATCTTCCATTTGGAAGGCAAGTTTCTAGTCTTTATAGTTATAAAAGATTGAAACTCAAACTGTGTAACTTCAGTCATGTTGTCTTCCCATTTCTGCAAATGATCTTAACCTGTAACTTTTACAGGTTTTAAACTTCCCTGTAAGTGTAGTCTTTGTTGGGCATCACCAGTGGCACTCCAGTAGAGGTAGATTTTTCTCTGTTAGGAGGAAAATTTAATATTTGGCTTGTGAGCCAGAAATACATGCTCCCAGGTGGGTTAAGTTCTAATGTCTTTCTTGCAACCAGGCCTGCTACTTGTAAGGGATAGAAGAAAGCCTTACACCAGTGTTTTTCCTCTCTGGGGGAATGGTTATCTTCTTTGAGCCTCTTGGCTTTTTTTAACTCCTTCTGGATAAACCAAGACAGCTCATACCTTAAACTCCCCTGGGCTTCTCTTTGCAACAGTGTGCTTCTTCCCACAGGGTTTTAGAGAATCCAGCTGCTCTTGTGAGATCATATTTCTCCCTCTTGTGCCTCATAAGTGTCCTGTTAGCTTCCATCAAGTGTTTGATTTAATATGAGGAATGGCCTTCCCGCCGTGGAGTACCTCTCGTTGAACACTGATCTCTAGTTTATTGCATTTCCATTAACTGCCAGACATCTCACTCATCCACTAATATTTGTGTTGTGGCAAATTTATTTTCTCTTTAAAGATCTGAATCTTTTGCTGAATGGTAGTAAGTTGGAAAATTAAAAGTTACTGAAGAAGTTGTCTTGAGTTCTGTTGGAATTTGTGGGGCTTGGATATATTTGCTGTGTACTTAACAGAAAATATGTTTTAGGTAGCTTAAAAAACCAAAAATAAATACTTTGTTTTTCAGAAAAGTTGATGTAAGTTAGAGGGCAGGATTTTGCAAGTACCTGCAATCCTACAATAAAATCCTAACAAAAACAATAAAAGAAAGTTTAGGTGCTTTTCATGTTGGAGAACCTTTGGTTGATTATAATTCTGATTCCAGCTTTAGTCAGTAGTATTTTCTGTTTTGCCTAATGCCTATGTTATCTAATGAGTCAGGTCTAGCTATTTCTTTTTTACTGACTTTGATTAATTTCATTTAATTTAGGGCACAATTGGCCTGCAAGATGGTGACCTGTTGGTAAGACAGTTGTTTTAAATAATCCTAGACAACCTTATTCAATCTATGTGGTAGTAACTATGTGGATGCTTTTCCAGTGTCCCAATGCTTGTCCACCTGGCCGCCCAGGACATGCTGGCTTAATGGGAATGAAGGTAAGAGAAACTGTTTGTACAAGTGTTCCTTATAGAGTTACTGCTCAAAGCACTAAGGAGGGTAATTGCTGCCCTCACGAAAGGGCAGTTCATTGTTAATTTAAAAAATACATTGCATCAGTGTGGATGCTCAGGGTTATTTCAAGTATTGACTGCCAAAATAACCTCTCATCATATAAAATCTTGTAAATAAAATCTTTTGCTGTAGCTGTAATTTTCAGAGCAAAATTTATGTGTGGCTCTGAAGCGATTAGAGTATGGGAAGGATTGCATCATTCAGTTTCTGGACCATTTGTAGTCTGACTCCAGAAACTAAATATTCCCCCAAATCCTTAGTCTTTTTCTTTCTTTCTGTCCTCCTCAGAGACCTATAGCACATTAAATTGAAATGAACAGTTTTTGAATCTCATTTTAGCTTTTTAGCTAAGATTTTTTTTTTTTTTTTTTTTTTTTAAAAGTATTCTTTGCTGGTTTCTAGGAATACTGTTGGCCTGAGGAAATTGTTACGGGGTAATGTAGAAAGAAATACTAACCTACCTAGAAATACAGCCTTGTTAGATCCAGAAGCAGGTCTTTTTGAACATGATAGTTACTATGTCGTGTTAACTAAATAGGTGAGGAAGCAGTGGTGAATGGGGATTGCAAAGGGAACAGAATGATATAATTCATCTCCCCTGAAATAACAGGATCAACCAGGTTTGGAAAGACCTTTGAGATCAAGTCCAACTGTTTTCCCAGCACTGCCAAGGCCAGCACTAAGCCGTGTCACTAAGGGTCTTGTCTAGTTCTGAGGAGTCTGTGTTTGTTCTGCAAAACTCAGTATTTTAATTTTTAATAATCCCTATTTATTTATTTATTTTGGTTTTTACATTTATTGTAGGGGCAGAAAGGTTCAAAAGGAGAGTCTGGTGAACCAGGAAGACAAGGTTATAAGGTAAAGAACAACAACAACAACAACAAAAAAAACCAAACCAAACCAACAACAACAAAACCAAACAAAAAAACAACCCAAACCCCAGAGAAAAAAAAAAAGAGGAAAACCTGTTGGTTTTAGCAAGGTAATAGTAGATTAACCTCTTCTTCAAAACTGTATTATATTTTGTTAGAACTCTTCATTGTTTTGCCAGAATGCATGAAGAGATAGTAGGTATCATAGTGGTCCAGAGTAACCAAACATTTAAATGCAGAAGAATTCTGTAAATTGTTTTATGGCACACATGAGTAGTAACAGGAAGAATGAGAGGGAAAATTGTATTTGAGAGGGAAAGAACACAGTTCTTTCAGGTGACAGGTGGGAAAAAAAAAAAAGGTAACTTTAGTAAAGAGGCCAAGTCCAATTCAGCTTGAAGGCTGAAGTGAACTATTTTAAGGTGTTTCATTTGAATTAACATTCTTTAATATTAAAATATTTGTAAGAAAAGTTGGGAAGATTTGCACTACCTTGGTCTATGCTTCCACGCTGAAGGAAAAACATCAGATACAAGTTTTAAACCACTCCCCTGATCTCTATTGCTAAGCATATTGAAAAGACTATTATTGTACACAGCTCGCCTACTTTTTTCCTGGATGTTGGGCAGTTGTTTTATCACTTTTTGCAAATTAAGCTGTCAATTTAAACTATCAATTCCATTAGTGTGTATTCTCGTTGTTATGAGAAAGGTTATCATCTAATCAAATAGTGATTTGGCCAGATAAGGTATTTTACTATTTCAATTTTTAAAAAGTTCTGAAGTGCAATGTGGTATTGTGGTGCAGAGCTACTAGCATATCCAGTCTATTCACATATATGAGTACACCTTCATCACTCTTTTAGTCTGAAAGAACATGAAAACCTAGAGATTAGTGTCAAGTCAAAAAATGAATGACAGATTAAGAGTGAAATCATTATTCTCCTTCGTACTGGGGTTGCTTTGAAATTACCTTATTTGAATAATAGATGAATAGAATGTGAACCTAAATGAGTATCTGCCTATATTATGAGGAAGTAGTGTGTCTTCATTTGGATTTCCTTCAAGCAGGACATGGAGACAGAAAACAGTAAATGGTAAATGTACCTCTTACAATGAGAGAGCAATTATGTGTGTTTTGGGATAGCTACAGATGTATTCCTTTTGTTTTCCCAGGGTGAAGAAGGGGACCAAGGACCCAGTGGTGAAGTGGGAGCTCAAGGCCCTCCAGTAAAGTATTTCCTTTTAAATAATATTACCCATTTGCTTTATTATGTCATATGTTTTTTTTCTTCTTATTGTAAGAAAACAGGTATTATAAAATCTCCACACACCTTTCCCTTTATCTATCCCTTTATTCTTCCATATTGTCTATGAGTGAAAGTGGAATTATTGAAGTCCCTCCAACAAGCTACATCATTACTTTGCACAAAGCTCTGAATTGTTCCATAGAAGGACTTATTTTAAAAAGTATTTTATATCCTAAATTTTGTGTTGTACCTAGACTGTGCAAATAGCTAGTTGTTTGGTTTCTTTTTTTTCCTCTTGGCCTTCCTTTACAGAATTTTGATGACTCTGACTTCATCCTTGCAAAGCCAGTGAAGCAGGTGCTTGTTTAAAACATGGTTAGCTGTGAAATTCAGGCTAAACTAAGACTTGAGGATGAAGTAGCAGCCACTGAAGAACAGATTATCCCCTGCCTCCCCTGTTTGCTTTTTTGCATGGCCAAAGAAGCATCCTTCAATAACATTTATGACTTTGGAATTATTTTCTTGTCCTGCTTAACTTCTTTGTTCTGGCACATAGCTCCTTGTTTCCTTGTGAGGAGCCATTCCTGTCATTCCCACAGCTGAGCAGGCAATAGGGAACAGAATAAAGGGGTCATTCTAAGTAAGAGAAATAGGCATAACACAATTTCTATAGTTTATTTTCTTATGGGGTCTTATGCTTTTTTCCCTAGGTGTGAAACTATTTCTTTAATACCATTGGTGTCCACATGTGATATTATACAGGAGCTTACCCTGATGCACATGACATCCAAATCGTAAATAAGAGAATTCTCTATGAACATAAAACAACATAAAGCTCTGGATTAGGACTAGAGAAAGATAAAGAAAGAACAGAGACTAAGTAACGCGATGGGTTTAATCCTTCTTATGTCTGATGCTGAAAAAAGAATCCCTGGCACCCTGGTGCAGAGAAAGTACTTGTGTAAGATGGAGCTTCGGCTGTCTCAAGGGCTTGTGTGGACCAATTCATTTAGCTGAGTTTGTTAACATTCTTCAATTACTGAAATAAATAACATAGTAGAATTAAAAACCAAGTAGAGATTGACTTTTTTTTAATTATAATGCCTTTTTTTTTTTTAATTACTCTTCACTGTTTCACCAGTTGATGACCTTACAAACAAGCTGTAAAATAATTGTTTCTTATTAAATTTTAGGACTCATAATATGCAGAAAGTGATGCCAGATAGACAGCCTATGAAAAACAGCACAGAGTGCCTTAGAGGCACAGATGGAGAGAGGCTGTAAACTTTGTTGTATATTCCTGTATATTTCTTATATTAATGAATACAAGGTCCAGATCAATAGAAGGGATTAGGAATCTGGTCTCCACAGCAGCACCTACAATCTAATACTTTTATGTAATGCATTGACAAAACTTGCATAAGATAGCCACCTCTGGGAGGTGTTGCTTTTGATAGAAAGTGGTGGGTACCGCAATGTGCCTACTTACATGTCTTATCTTGGAACAAGCATTAGACTGTGTGTCTCTTCCTTGTTGGGCTGCTGAATCACTGTTGCATTATCATGCTTTTTCTCATGTTTAGGGCTGACAAACTTTTAAATGCTCTCTGCAAGATTCCATCTAATTTCATTAAGGGCAAATAAAAGGGCTGCCCAGCAATATCAAGGAGTAGATTTGCCTATGCTGTGTTTAAGTGCTTGTAGCTGCTTCATTAACACAGTTGTAGTGCATTCTCCTTGTTGCAGGTCAGACTGTTCTGGCTGAGGGTTTAGTCTCTCTGCAGAGAGGAGACTTATTATGTAGTTTCAGTCTCTTGGGAAGAAGAAAAAAATGAAGCCAGATTTCCCAGAAGACAGTATTCTGAAGGGAAGTGGAAATAGTCATAATAAATCCTGCTGCACTAGGATGTTTACTCAGTTTAGCCTCTCTGGTGTATAAACTTAGTGCCTGTATTCTCAAAACCCTTTCCCAGTTTTGTCTACCTTTAGAGTTCTGTAAAGTTTGATGGTACCTTTCTCCTGCAGCTGACCTATACCCTACTTAAGGCAGCTTAGCATTTCTGCGTATCTGCCCTTCATATGTCCTTCTCACACAGGCTGCACAGGGAAAATACTTCAACTCTGAAGTGGGTTTTTTTCAGTTCTTAATGTATTTGTGGTTGTATAATTCAACCTGATAATTTTGTTATTCTTTTAAAAAATCTTAAATTAGTAAAACATCAAATTACCATCCAGAATAAATATTCTAATACAGAAGTAGCTAGATTTCTCCTTTTATAGTAAGTAAATAGTAAGATAAGCAAAAAGAAAGCATGTAAAACTCTTGAGTCTTCTGTCTGAAAACTAGGACAGTTGTGATTAAAAGATTCAAGCATAATTTAAATATACTTTTTATTTTCAGGGTATCATAGGTATCAGAGGTATAACCGGTATAATGGGACCTAAAGGTACCAAAGTGAGTATTAACCTTTCTTTCCATAAAATAGCCTGGATGAAAAAAAAAAGTACACCTCTGAATATTTTTAAAGCTTATTTAAAAATGTAACTTTTTTTGCCTCTGCAATTTCTCTCTCCTACCAGCTGTATTTCCATAGCTACTGTACTTCTGCTTAGGAAGAAAGGCAGCTTGGTCCTTCTGATTTATTAAAATTTATTAAAATTAAATCAGATTTAATTAAAATTTATTAAATAGTCCCTCCTGTGATTTGCATCTCCCTGAAACCTTTGCTTCCACTGTCCCATTTTTTGTCAGGACTTTTCATTGAGAGTTTGTTCTTTTTCCATTCTTTCTGTCTCTTGCATCTTTCGTGTCTTAAACTGCTGCCAGTAAGGTTCATGTTTATATGGGCTCTGTCTTTGCCGGGTAATTTTCCTGCTGTTCATCAAAGTGTTTCTAACTTATTTCAAAACTGACTGTTACATTTCTGTTCTTATGATCTTGCTAAATCTAGATGGTAAAAATTTCTGGAAGGACTAAAATGTATGAATCATGCCATTGTCTTCTTCTATAGAAATGAAATAATGTAAACCTTACTCTGCAGTTGTCTATGCTAAGAAACAACATCAAATTTGTCCTGATTATGAAGCTTCTCATGAGTGATCCTTCCTAACCTCTCAGACACATTTGCTGAACTATTACCATCTTACTTTGCTTTGCTGGCCCTTGCATCTTCTGATTTTTCATAGTTATTTGCCTGCACTTTTGTGCTGTTTTGTCTGTTTGAAACGTTTACTACATCTGTTTGACATATTTGACAAAGGAGTTCCTTATTCTCTGTAAATCTTTTAGAAAACATTTTTTTTCTCTCCATTTAAAATTACTTAAATTACTTACAGGGTAGCAAGTGCATTATTTCATTGAAACATATGTGATACAAATAGCTGCACTGCACTTTTCACATTTTGACGCTATTCTATTTTGTAGTGAAGGACAGCATATTAAGGAAGACACAGACCTTTTCTGACATAGTGTGAAAAGGCCTACTCCGTGCTGTCCCACATGATATTTTTTTAAGAGAATGAACTGAATGTCATTTTTTGAATTATTTTTCCCATAGTTAAAAAATACTGGATTTCATAACTCCACAAAAAAAGAAAGATGACGTAGAATATTTGCATGTTCCAGCGAACCAGGAGGGCGCATAAGTTGTTAGTGTTTCAGTACTTTGTTTTAATGTTTTTGTTATCGACTTGCTTTGTAGGGAGCTCGTGGGCTTGATGGTGAGCCTGGTCCCCAAGGCCTTCCTGGTGCACCTGTAAGTAAAGTGTGTGTTGGTCAAACACTTCTCAGGGTCTACCCGGTTAGATACTGAGTCCTGAAACTTTGTGGTTGTGAATCAGAAAAGCCTCTGATTGATTAATCCAATTCTGTTGAATCTGCACAGGTGAATAAATGATATGACAGTGATGTCAAGCCCAGAATCTCTTATTGTCCCCAAGGAATTATGGGGTAGATGAACACATTTTAGCCTCTCTGAATGTTATTGTCACCTCTTCTTTCTGAATGCTACAGGGCATTAGAGTGGCGTGGAATTTTTCAGGGTTTAAATTGGAAAATATTCATTCATTAGAAGAAAACACATATAGGGCAATATGTACCCCTTTTAAAAATTGTTATAACTTTATTTATTTATTTTTATCCTTTCCCACTCCTGGTCCCCCTTCCCTATTTCCCTCTCCCTGGAATTTATGCTTTGAATAGCCAGGAACTCTATAGGTTGAGGAATTGAATGCAACATTGCTTTGACACTCCTGGATTCCTAGGGGATGGTTTGAGCTGGTTTTTTTTCTTCTTTTAAAATATAGCTGTCAAATGCAGTATTAAGAAACTACGTTTTTAAATACGAGTTTAAGATGTCTTCTGTAACCAAGTGTGAATTGTACTATTGTTGGGTTACTGGAGGTTTTAGCTGCAGTTAAAAAAAGAAAACCAACTTTTTTTTCCCCTGTAGGGTGATCAAGGCCAGAGAGGTTCACTGGGAGAGGCAGGTCCAAAGGGAGAAAGGGTGAGCACAGACAAATTTCAATGCATGTTGACTTGCAAACTTTGGTAACTTATAGCATATAAACATGGAGCATAATTGGTACTCTCAAAGTAATGCATATCTGAATGAATATGTGTCAACATTCTTCACTTCTGTCATTTCAATGTGTTTATTTTCATTTAAAAAAAATTATTTTTATTCTTAGGGCCCTCAAGGTACAAGAGGAATAAATGGTCTCCCTGGGCCTAAAGGAGAGTCTGTATGTATATTTAATTTCTTTGTGTGCTTCATGTTGTGCTAATTTGTGTATCAGAGTGCTTGGGAGAAATGTCTCCAACAATGCATTGTGTCTTTTTTTTAATCTGTTTATTTATTTTTCAAGGGCTTACCAGGAGTCGATGGCCGGGAAGGCATCCCTGGAATGCCTGGAGCAAAAGTAAGCCACAGTTGGCACATATCAGAGCTTCGGGAGTCCCTAGATTTGTTCACTCATTTGTGGCTTTTTACTGTGAATAAAGCCACAGGCTGAAGTATATCGTTAGGATAGTTGAATGAATGTTCCCTTCCTACAGATCCCAGAGTGATCCAGCTCTGTGTTCCAGGAATAAAATTTTCCCTTCTGTTTGATTTACATGTGTTACAACTTAAAATGTTTTCCAGGGTGAACCAGGAAAACCTGGAGCTCCAGGTGATGCAGGGCTTCAGGGACTGCCAGTAAGTATCTGGTATTTTACCTTTGAAAATTAAGGTCAGTTCAAATCACAGAAAGGCCATATATAGGTTAGTTTGATGCTGATGTTGGAGTAACTTAAGTTAAAAACTGCCAGCTGTCAAAAGCTAAATGGAAACTTCTTTGAAACACTATGCTGTAGGAGTAATTGCTGGGAGGATATAGTGAAGGAGCTGCATTAGAATAGAACTGGAAGTAAATTTGTAATACAAAGTGACTTCTTCAGCTTGGAAGAAAATTTAGTAAAAGCATACTTGCTATGAGCTGTTGCACAGAAGTAAGGAGGGGATGAAATATACATACAAAAAAAAAGTAGCTGTTAAGCTCTCTTTCTCCAGTCTCAGAATACGGGAACCAAGAAACTATTTCTAGTTTAAGCCAGAAAAAGCCACAACTCCTCACTTTTTTTCATGCTCGTCTTGCCAATTTATACAGTAGGAATAATAGTCCTTGTCTGTTCCTTTGTAAATAGAAAGAATTCAAGCTTGGTCCATTATTGGATAAAAGTGCTTCAATATCAAGTAAAAGGACTAGAAATGCTTTAACATAGGACGGATATTTAATACTATTTCCAACAGATAAAAACTGTAAACATTATTTCTTTCAGGGTTTACCAGGTTCTCCAGGTGTGATTTTCTGGACCAAAGGTAAATCATCTTGAGTACTGACTTTCTTATAATACTGTATTTGTGCTCACCAAGTTCTAAAGTAACTAGTGAAATTAAATTAACTTTCTATTGTGGTAAGAGATAAGTCTTTGGCTGAAAAGATTAAATATATTCTTTAATCAACTCTAGTCCTTTGCTTTTTCATGATTCTTTCGCTATGTGATGTGGTTTTCATGATTCCAGGCATTAAATAATACCTAAAAAAGTCCATTTCCTTCTAAATCTGTGGAAATCATTGTTAGGGGAGGCAGTGAGGTAGGTACCTCACTGATCTTATAATAAGCATAGTATTTATAGCTGCCCTAAATTGATTGAATCACAGAGATTGTAATCTCTATTTACATACCACCAAACTGCAGCATCAATCCCAATTAAGTTTAAAAAAGTATTGTATGCTTGAGATGATCGAATGTTTCAGACAATCATTTTTGACTTTAGTTTTAAGTACTTGAGAAAGAAAACCAGATTGAGACATGAATTTACTCTGAAATTACATGGCATGATATTGCCTTCTGTGCTTTGAGTGCAGCAATCAAGTGTACTTGGGATTTGTCAGGATGTAAACAACAAAAGAACTAAAACCTGACTTTTAAAAATTAGATAGAAGGAATTAGGTGAAAGTTAAATGAAAAACAAAATAAAGGTGGAAGTTAAGTACTGAATACAGGCTGATTTTTATTATTTATTTATTTATTTATTTATTTT
>NW_009935753.1:0-9635 GCF_000696875.1 Nestor notabilis | reverse complement strand
ACAATGGACACTATTGCCCAGATTATTCATGTATTTGAAACATGAATGTGAAGCCTAGTTTCCGCAAATCGTCATGGAACATTTTCCCATGGGAAAAATAGAAATCTGTCATGGGAAATGCTAAATAATTTCCCATTTGTTTACATCTCAGTGTGGCTAGTTTTGCCCTTGTAGCCTCATGTCTAAATTTTATTGAATTCTTACAGTAGAAGTTAGAAAGAGATGGAAGAAACATAGAGACTTACATAACTGGACTATCCATTTATTTAAGTACATTGAGAAAGTGAAGGTAGGTTTGAAGGTAGCTGTAAGGTTGGTAGATATTACTAACCAGAACTGATTTTGTAAAATTGGTAAAAACCTATGTCTTTCTTTTTTTTTTAAAGTTGCTCAAGGGACACACAGGAGAATAAAAATGAGAACAGAAGTTCCCAAATTTGTAGATGTGGTATAGAATATTGTTCTAAAGGATCCTTTTTTTTCCTTTTTTTTTTTATCTGAAACAAGCCTTTTAGGGAGTTAGCGACTTTAACTGCTTTTATATTTTTAATAGTGAAAAAGACAGTATAGTGACTGAAATTAAATTCCACAGTAGTGGCTGGTCATGGTTTGCAATAATGCTCACACTATAGACTTTGCAGGAATAATATTCCCCTCTGTTTTGCATCATGTACTTAACACAACCAGAAAGGTAGAAAAGAAATAAGAAATTGTGGTGTCTGTGAATGAAACTTTAATTAAATGCTTGTTTTCCTCAAAATTAATGTAGTTTTGGGTACTTTCCAATTGGATACAATTAGAATATCTAAATCTGGCTTATTAAGCAATAAATTAAAAGCCTAAAATTTTTCTGAGGTCACAAATCATCTGGTAGCTTTATTTTCAAAGCCTACTTTTTACTTCAGAAACTCAATATACAAATAGATATAAAACTACAATTCTGACAATTTCTAGTGCATGATGTTCATCTCAAGAGTAAATTAGAGTTCTCTTTCAGCTGGTATTACTAAACTGTATTCTTGCTATCAGTAAATGAATGTTTGAGGTTAATAACACCATTCTTTTTCCCTTTATGTAATACTACATATTTTTCATGGTTGTGTGAAAATGGGGGAATATATACAAAACAAGCATCTGAACTTAATAACAATAACCCTTAAAAAGTACTGTTACAAAATACATTAAAGGTACCCGTTCTTGACAAACACAGCTTTTTAAGAAATATTGGCTAGTGTAATATTTCCAGCAGCTGTGTTTTCTTTATTTGCCAGATTTTTGGCTCCTACACATTTTTGTATTTAATCAGTGTAATATATCCCCAGGGATTACTGAAGTCTTGTTTATGAGGTATTTCTGTGTTTATACATTGAAAATACTGAATTATCTGAAGTTATTTTTGTGATGTTAATCGTTGCAATACAGTCAAATCTGCTTATAGCTGAGTACAATGAAATTGCACAGTTTTATGAAAGTTGTGATAAATATTGAGTACATCACTTTTTCACTTGGTAAAATACAGAATTTTAGTGACAAACAGTAGGATCTGGTTTTGTTTGTTTTATTGGATACAATTACTGAATACAACACTGAAAACCAGAGATATGACTGAAGCTGAAATTTATGTGCAGGAAAGCCAACACAACATTGAGTTCCACTTAGAACCCCAAATTGTGGATTAAAGGGCATAAAGGTAAAGCATCACTTTCTATCTAAAGTAAGGATTTGAAATTACTTCAGCATCCAGAACTGCACTGTGTAAATAGGTACGATCATATGAGCCAGAAGTGCCAGAAATAGCCAGAGGTTGATCAGAAGCTGGGCAACCCCGTACAGCCTATATATTTTGTCAGGCAGAGAGCTTTGCCTGTTAAGGCTGTTGAAAATGAGATGGGACTGGAGAGGAATGACCAGGAGCTAAGACAGATGTCAAAACATCTTTGATTGCAAATGCAAGATCTGAAATAAGCTTTAGCTTCAGTCTTACACAGGGACAGGGCAAAGCTGAATCCAATTAGTTGAACTCCATCTCAATTTTCCCCAACTAAATGGAGCAGGGAAGTGTAGGGCTTAGGGCTACACATACTGGAAATATTTCTTTTATTAAGTGTATGAAAGTAGTAGTTATACATTGTGCATATGAATAGACAATTAGTTGAAGTGTTAATGCTTAACTCTGTATTTTTTAAGAAGAAAATTGCTAATTCTTTGATGAGAAACAAAAAAAAACCAGTTTTTTGAGCTGTGATGGCATTAGAAACTGTCAGCAAAAAACCTCAACAACGACAACAACAAAAAAGATACGTTTTATTCTTGTGCAGAGTAAAACACACATGTTTGAAAATACAATATGAAGTACTAGTACAATGGTTCTTCTAAAAACAAATGGAAGATTACTAGAACAAATAGCTCCATTTGTCTCAAAACCCTCAGAGAAAATTCCATAAAAGTATATGTGGTTTGTTTGGGTTTTTTTTAAATGTGAATGGTATATTTCAATTCAGGAACTCTTAAATAAATCAGAACACCTTTGTGGGATAAGAAGTTGAATATTAAAAACAGTATTCCAGCATTCTCAAAATTGTTTTAAGAAACTCAACCATAAAATATGTGCTTTTATTGTCTGTACAATAAAGGAAAGTTCTCTGTTGGTTTTAAAAAATAGATGAGGCTTGTTTTCCTTCTGAGTTATTACAGCTTTAAGTGAATATGATACCAATGATCAGCTACAGTGGTGGCTTGATGCCTGGGAACACTAGAAATACAATTCTGGTTTTTCTTCTGACAGCTTGGGTATTGGAAGTGCTTTGGAAGTTGCAGCAGAAGCTATGAACAAATTTGGGCTTTTGTTTGCTTGGTTTCCTACCATTAGATGGAGTAGGGTAGAGGAAGGAAGGAAAGGCATCTTTTGCACTGCTGTTGCGTTGCATTGCATTGCTATTATACCTGTTTCCTTTCCAGAAAATGCAAAAGAGATGCAATTCTAAACAGACAAATACAGTGTGGAAGTGGCTGAAGCTATTTGCCCCATCCCTGGCAGCGCTCAAGGCCAGGTTGGATGGGGCTTGGAGCAATCTGGTCTAGTGGAAGGTTGGCAGCGGAGTGGAACTGGGTGAGCTTTAAGGTCTCTTCCAAACCAAACCAGTCTGTGATTCTATAATACTATTAGCACTAGGGAAGGAGATATCAGAGAAGTCTTCCCAGGTGAGTACTGCAGCAAAGAATCCATGCATTCTGCTTACCCTTTATCGACATTGTTGATAAAGCAGTAGACAGCTCTGTGCTGTGTCTGTTTGATGACATGCCTCTGCCCTGTACACTGCTTTTGGCCATTTTCTTTTAATCTATGTTGTGCTGCACCTGGCATAATGGGATTAACCTGTCACCTGTGCATCCAAATGAACAATGAAATGTAACAATAGCTATTATAACTATACCGTAGCATGACAAAAACCCCATGATTATTTGGTTAAGCAATTGCCTGACTTTTTGGGCATAAAAAAGTTTTAATTCTTTTAAATCAAAGCCTTTTTGTTTTGGTTTGATTTTGGTGTTTTGTTTTTTTTTTTTTTTCCCAGTTGTTCTGAAAAGAGAAATTTCACTGGAAAGAACATCTACTTTATTCAGGTTAAAACTGTTTCTGAGCTGCTGCTGACCCTGAGCAACCCTTAAAAATGAATGAAACTGATTTAACTCCCTCTAACTCCCAAGCAGGGTAAATTTGAGTTCAAGCAAAGCAGAGAAATACTGATAGCCCACTTTAGTGTGTGTCCCAAAAGGTGAAACCCAGTTTTTAAAAAAAATAGTAGTTGTCACTTTAATGTCAGGATGCTGGAAAGATGAAATTACAGAGAAAGATTGAGAACACATTTTCTTCAGGTTATGGCAGTTCATTTGAGGGGCTGGGAGTCAGGTTGTGAGCACAGTGAAGGTTTAACAGGAATGTGAAGTATTCAGTGTCAGAGAAGAGAGACCAAAACATATGTTTAAGGAAAACACTGCTACTCTATGGGGAGCTCCAACCTGGTAGATGCCTTCATATCACGTCTGTGGCAGTGTCCTTAGAGAAGATTAGTTCTAGAAGTGGGGAAGAAGGAAGTAATAAGGCCAAGAACTGAAAAGAAAGATGACTTATATCTTGCTCCCCTTGTTAATGTATGAATAATCTCCTAAAATACGTGGTCTACCTGGGTGGGTGAGCAGAGCTTTATAAGGCTGGAGGAAGCTGTGGAGAATAAACCCCTCTGAGTTAGAAAGGGACATGAAAGTTCATTAAAGCTAAGTAGCTAGAAAGCCTTATCAAAAATACAACACATTGTGAACCATGTAATGATAGATTTGTCACTGGTGAAGTATGTTCAATTAACTTAAAATGGTAAAAATTGACATGATATGAACCTTACCTGGAGGCCTTTAAAAAAAATAAATAAATTAGATGGCTTCAAAAATAATGTTTACCTCATGAATGTACATGACTTTTAGAGCTGTGTAAAAGTTGAACACATCTGAAGGTATCATTGCAATTAGTTATGACGAGTGTTCACATACTTATCTTTTTAATGGAACAGAGACATACATTTACTCAATAGAGTAAGAATATTTGTACATTCAAAAATGTACAAATGTGGGTGTTAAGCTTCTGTAACTGAACTGGCTCAAGGCTTATATCACCATAGAATAGAACAGAAACATAGAATAGAATGGTTTGGGTTGGAAAGGACTATTCAGAAATTCCTGGTAATCGTAGTTAAGATTAGTTTCTTATCCATTAGAAATGCAGTCTGTGCATTAATAATTTTCACACTGTAGTGTTTCATGGTGATTTCATCACACTGTTCATAGAGGATTTAGGCACAGGCTGGCTGTTGAGATAGGAACGTCATTTTATTGTGGAAAACTACGGTATCTAAGAAATCCATAGGTAATTTTAATGTTATAATGATTGTTGAGTGTATTACTGTTTTAAAGAAGCTCAACATCCTTAAGGCTACGACATTTAACACCATCTCATGCAATAACACAGTGCTCTAATCTGAAGTCCTCAGTAAATTGTCCTCTGACAACTCAGATGGTGATCAGAACCTGACTTCAGACCTCAGCCCTTCTCTGATGACTTCTCTTCTGATTATTACAATAAAGTACACTCCATAATTTTTCTTTCCCAATTTTATATATTTTTCTGTATATGAATGCTTTTCTCCCTCATTTATCAAGCTACTCATGCACATTTAAATTCTGTCTGAAAACCACTTGTTCATGTTATTAAAAAAAACCTCCTAAATAAAAAGAATTTTAAAAGCCAATTAGTTTGATCGATTTCTTCTTTGTTGACCAAAAAGCAGCAGGAAAATAGTTAAGTCCAGCAATGTCAATATAAAACTGGTTTAAGAGCGAATTTCAACTCTCCTGGATTCAGTAGGAACCAAGAAGAAACTCAGTCCCATTTTACTGCTTCCTGTTGTGTTTCATCAGCCATTCAGGCACTAAGACCTTTAGGTCAGGGACAGCATTTTTGTGACCTGTGCTTTGACATACAGAGGAAAAAAAACATCTTCATAATATTAGAAAGTAATAGCCAGTAAAAACCAATTTTGCCTATTAAGAACAGTGAACGAGTGAAGATAAATGAGGTGTAATGCATAGCTTTGAAGCATAAAAAATTGTGGTAATGCTCACATTTATTTATAATTTATCTGCATTCATTTCTCTTTATATACCTGACAAGCCACTGTTTCATTTTTCTAACACTTGCTACAATATTCGGTATTTTATTTCCTGCAATAGTTTCATCACTTCACTTCAAAAGAACATCTATTCCTTCTGGACTTAAGACAAATGTGTTTGTTGACTTTCAAGCTGTTAAAATTAGCCATAGTTGTGGATTAATATTCATTTGGAGTTGTGACTCAATTCCATATATCTGCTTCTAAGCATGCACAGTCTAATGTATCGTCTGACTTTTATGTAAATAAATATGCCTCCTGCCTGCAGAGTTTGATCGCAATTGTAGCCCTTTTTGAACTTTGTGGAGTTTTTCTAATTCAACAATACAACTCAAACTCCCAAATTAACTAGATTCCCTCTCTCCCCCCTTTTTTTTTCTTCTTCCCTTTTTTATTCTCTGATTACATAGGCTTAAACTTTAAAAAAAATAATAAATCAAACTTTCTTCAGCACAGAGTGGACTCAAGTTCACCCTCCAACACTTGCAGACCATAATTCAGAAAGGCCCCTAGAAATTCTTCAAAAACTCCAGTTTGCTGAAAGGTTAGGTTTTTTATCTCCTCCTCTTTTCCTTTCTCTGATGCTGGTACACAAGTCTTTCACAAGGCCCTCTTTTTTTTTTTTTTTTTTTTTTTTGGCTATTGTTCCTCTATGCCTCAAGTTCTGTATTTTTCCTTCCATTTACTCTCCTTCATAGCCCTGCCACTTTCATCATTCATACATGAGTAAAAAGGAATTGGTTGGAAAGGACCATTACTCAGACTTTTCTCTGTAGATATGGTAATAGAGTAGCATATGTAATGTAACATTCCTTTCAAACTTTTGAGATCTACTGGGAATATGAACGTTACGCCTTTAGAATCAGAACTGCTACAACAAACAACCTCAAAAGCAATGTGAAATTGTATTGGATCTTATTTTTACTATTATTATTTTCTCAGGACATTGCTGTTCAGTAATGAAGTTCCTTAGAATTCATGTATTCAAAAAGTGCATCTTCTTGCCCTATTAGTCTTTTAACTGCAACAAAGATATCCCCACACAATGTCAATTTGCTGTTTGTTTTCTTTTGCTCTGGATTTGAAGTTGGTAATGCCTTGCTGATATTTGTTCAGAAATAATATGCTTATCTAATCTTCCAGTCTGATGGTGATTTAAAGAGTAAAACACTTAGGAATGTGTTTTAATGTCGTAGAGCTCTTTGGGGTCAGTGCAGATTTCCATCAGATGGTAATCTGGCCTTTACATTTTTCCCCTGCACCTTTACCTTTGCTCCTGATTATCCAATAAATTTTTTCAAATTAAATCTTTCTTTATTCAGTATGTTTAGGTTTATACTTTTATGGATTTAGTATGGCTTATTGGTACACGTAACATTCCACACGCTATATTCAGTGATAAAATTCCCACCGAATCATTTCATGCCTAACCCAGTGTTTTATTTTCATTAGTTTATGGAAAACTCAGAGTTCTAAAGAACTTCACTACCAGATTTGGAGTAAGCTACTGAAGACAAATTTGTATTAGTCATTATGGAAATATAAAAATGAAGAGGAGCAATGTGCAGACTGATTAGTGTTTCAAACACCCTATTAGTTAGAAAAATAATTTTTACAATGGTAATAAAATGATCATGAAAGGTCAATGAGTTTTTCATAAAATGCTAGGTTTCTTAAAATTTCTAAAACAGGACCAGGGCTCCATAGTTGAAATGTCATAAGGTTTGTGCAAGCAGTAACACCACACTGATACGTGAAACACCCGAAGGTGTTTTTATCTGCAAAAAATAGTTAGGGTAAAAAAACATTCAGTGTTTTATATTGTTAACTTGTGAATCATTTTGTGTATAGATGTTACCTGTAGCAAGATCTGACTTCAGTACTTCTAATCCATTGATCTCTGATGAATATAACTTGTGTAGAAAGACCAAACTCCTAATTTTGGCACTTGAAATAGATGCCTAAGGTAAGGTTTTGTGATTGTTTCCAGGGTATTTGGATATTAGTTTAGGTAACAGTAACATATGTTACCTGTTAGCTGTATGGGAAATAATGTTACTTTAACACTGTTGTAGCTGATAGACAAGTTTTGCTATAATTTTTCAAGGTACTCACAGAAATGACTGAATTACAGCAAGTCTGATTCTGTCATAAAGGAAGTAATGAACATGAGGATGAAAATACTTCAGCTTCCTTCTCCATTCAGAGGGGACCATGAAGTGGGATCTACTTAGGCAATTGTTCCCTTTAAAGGAATAATATTCTCCAAAGTCAGTATTTTGTAACTGGTAATACAGTTGGGTTTTTAATTATTGACCAGAGAGAATGAAATATAAAGGAATGGTAAGTGACATAAAAATAGAGTAGTAAAGTTTAATTGTAGGAAAAGCAGGAAACAGAATAAATTACAGAAAAAATAGAGGCAATGGATATAGAAAAGGCAACCTTCTCCAGACCCCAGAATGCATGTTCTTTTCTGTGTATCTGTATTTCTCTGTTTGCCCAGATGTAGCCTTTCCAGCTGTGGTTAGTTTAGTAGCTAATTTGTGTAATTCTAATCACTATCAAAATCCATGATGTAGGTGTTCCTTTTTCTGCTTCCCTTGAAAGGCATTTATTGGATCTGTTTGCTTTCTTTATAAAGAAAATGGTCAACCTTAGGAAAGAAGAAGAATTCGTTTCTTCCCTCTCCATCAGGTCCAGTATAACACGATGTGGAGCTATTTTAGCAGAGTATTCACTGTAAAGGAAGATAGTAGCTAACAATTTTTCAGTTCACTTCCAAAATGTAATAGGAAAAAACAACATTGGTGCCAGGTTTTCAGATGTTTCAAGCCCTGACTGAATGAGTAGATTGATCAGGTACAATTATACTCCTATCATTAGGTTTTTGAAACCATATCTCTTGCTCTCAGGATGATGCAAAGCACTAGGCTGTGAGGCTGTGCTATCACACTCTGAGGCTGAGGATGGAATATAAAGCAACCCAAAGGCAAAACACTGTTAAAGTTTCTAATTTGGCAGCAAAGCATAAAGAGGCATTGTAGGGAGCAGGAACTTGTGGGATGGATTTTAGGGGACTCTCCCAGGAAAGGAGACTTCACGCTTCAGTTTCAAGGGGTGATTATGTATTTTCTTGAATTTTAACATTAAACATGAAATGCAAAGCTAGCACTGGAGAAGAGGAAATAAATGTACTTAGTTCTTTAGGTATGAAGCCACTCTCTTTCTCAAAAGGATGTAAGCCTGAAAAAGCAGGACAGGTTTCTTTGTACAGGTTTTAAAAGTACCTAAAAATCCCTAATACTGAAAAGAGTATCTGTTCTCAGTGTCTCTGCACATGATTGAGGCAGCATCCATATTAACAAGTCACCATCAGTATTATTCCAATGTATCCAAGTCTTGCACACTGAGAAAAGTAACTACTTGCCAAATGTTGCCATAGAATCATAGAATCATAGAATAGTTAGGGCTGGAAAGGACTTTAAGATCGTCTAGTTCCAACCTCCCTGCCAGGGGCAGGGACACCTCACCCTGTTTTACTACAGATCCCTCAAGACTTGTGAGTTCACGATGTGGGGGGGACTATCTGGAAATCGTGGTGTAAATATATTTGTGCATATACATGTAAACGTATTTACATATCTAATAATAGAGTTAATTTTTATAATCATTAGTAATTTCTAATGTTTTATAATATAGTGTGTGTGTGTAAAATCATAAAAACCCAGAATTGTTATAGGCCCCCTTCAGATACTGGAAGGCTTCTATGAGGTCTCCACGCAGCCTTCTGTTCTCCAGGCTAAACAGCCCCAACTTTCTCAGCCTATCTTCATACGGGAGGTGCTCCAGCCCTCTTATGATCCTCGTGGCTCTTCTATGGCCTTGCTCCAGCAACTCCATGTCCTTTTTATG
>NW_009935752.1:0-3149 GCF_000696875.1 Nestor notabilis | reverse complement strand
AAGATTGTAGGTTCGACTCCTGCCTGGCTCGGTAGTTCCGTTTTACATCCCTCCCACCCCCCTTCTTCCCGGCCTGTGCTTCTCCTGAGGTTCCCACCCAACCGCGGGTGGATGGAAAAGTGGGAAGCTTAGAAAAAAAAAAGGTTCAAAAGCGGGAGACATGGCCTTCCTTGTTAGGGAATTCCATTAGTTAAGTTGGCACCCACACATCCTGCTCAGCATGCTTGGGAGTGCTCCACGTAGTCAACTCCATCTCCAAAGAGATTATTTTTTTTTATCTTTCTTATTACATGGATCTTTCCCAACTCCACTGGGAATTTCCAGCACCCAAATCTATTCCCAGCATCTTCCAGTTTTCCACTGTCATGCTCTGGCTTGGCTGACCCCAGAGGATGCTCACTCTCCCAGCTCCTGCTCTTGAAATGGGGCAAGTTTGGCTGCTCTGGGGAGTGGCTGGGGGAGCTAAAAATCATGTCTAAGTGTCATCTGAGACAGCTGCTGTTAGCTGAGTGATAACCAGATAGATCTGAAATCCCACCTCACTCAAGCCAGGTGAAGAGTAGGTACAAATAGAAATGTTTGTTAATGATATTCAGAAGAGAGACACCGAGAAGAGCAGCTAAGTCAAGAAACAATAGTTTCAGGTGCTGAGAAAACCAGGAAAGATGTTTTCTTATTTCCAGTGGTTTCCCATCTACATGAGCAGCAGAATGTCTTGTCCAAGTACATGCCATGTATCATAAAATGCATCCCTCAGCCAGTATCTCGTCATGTGCGAACATTTTCACCATCTCACTTTTGAAATCCTCCAGGCAGTCTGAAAATTGTTATCCTCATACTCTTGTCTCCCCTGAGATCTATTCTGTTTCCCATTTCCCGAGGAAAAGGGGCAGCTTTTGCTGGAAATGCAAACAAACCTTTTCTTACAGTGTGGGAGCTGAAAATCTCTTTTTGTTGGAGCAGGTGCCTCCCACCCCTGGATACCCATCAGACTATTAACAGCACCCAGTTAATCTGCTTGCCTGCCCACCTCAGTCTGGTGAGCCAGTGCATCAGCGTGAAATGTCTTATGAATGGGGGTTTTATAATCTTTGGCATTTTTGGTTATTAATATATGCTACAACTGATTGAACAGGGTACACCCACACAGCTCATTACTGGCCCTTGGTGGAGACCAGATACAGAAGTAATTAAGCACTTGCCTGTGACCACTCACTAGTAATTTGCTCCTAGATGAAGTGTTTAGCAAGCTACACTGTCATCCAAGCACTGAATAGGCTTTACTGTAGTAAAAAGCATTTAGTACCTTCAGATACACGAGCATGTCCTAGAAGAGCCGGAAGCTGAGCCAAGCACTCCCATTAACAGCTCAAGAGGCAAAACAGTTGCTTAGCATATAGTAAGTTCTGAGTTTGGTGCCTACATTTTCTGATTTTTTTAGTTTTATTTTCCTTTCCTGACATTCATTGTTTGTTTCTTTTTCTTCTCCTCTGCCTTCCTTTTCCCCTATGGGTCACACACAGTTACACAGAAACCCGTGCATGTCAATACTTTCTGGGTGGGTGGGAGAGAAAAAATGTCTCAGAGATGGAGATGGGGGAAAGGAGATGGTCCCTTCTCCAGAAGAAACTCTGTTTTTATTTTGTGAAATATCCTGTAGGAAAAGGGAAAAGGGGTGCCACTGTATGAGTAAAAAGGAGTGAAGGATTTTGCATGAACTTCTGCAAACAGGAGGAGCAAAGACATTTATGAAGGAAGGGGGGAATCTGAACCAAGAAAAAAACAATTCTGTGGCCCTGGATGGAGTCTGCCCTGTCCCACCCGAGGGACTGTCCCAGGGATGTGCTTTTGCACTGTGGATTCAGATTAGACTGCTAGTGAGTGCAAACATGTATAGATAATGGGCTCCTAAGAAAATTGGTGTCTTTCCTCAACTTCTGCTCACTGAAGTGCTTCCGTTCCCTGCTGGGCAGGATTTCCATACCTGGGTTTCTCCTGAGACAGCTCCCACAGGGGATGCTCTGCACCATGATGGAAGGGAAAGGAGAAAAGTTTGGTGCTGTGTGTCCATACACAGACACAAACCCCTACCAATTAATGGAGAGGTAGCTGGTGCCAGGGATGTAATGCTTGCAGGTCTGACTCCTGCTGAGTTTCACAAATCTGTTTCCCTGCTGATAATCTTGCTTGTACTACATCCCCACAGCTAGTATGTCTTCCTTGCTCTCCTATCTAAAAACTACCCCACAGAAACAATCGTAGAAAAGATTCATTCTGTGTTCTTTTGAAGGAGAAAACTTCCATTCTTCCCCTGCTATGCAGACAAACTTGGCCACCGTCAGACACATTTACCCTCTCCAAGCCAGCAGCTGCTGCCAAACATGTTTTTCTGCAAATCACGTAGTACCTGCAATGGAGAAGCCTTGAAGAAAAAAGGCGAGGGGTAGGCAATACCATAGAACAGAAATGCAGGCATGTATTGATAGGACAAGGAGGAATGGTTTTAAGCTGCCAGAGCAGTGATTTAGATTAGATATAAGGAAGAAATTCTTTGCTGTGAGGGTGATGAGGTGCTGGCACAGGTTGCCCAGAGAAGCTGTGTCTGCCTCATCCCTATCAGTGTTCAAGGCCAGGCTGGATGGGGCTTTGAGCAACCTGGTCTAGTGGGAAGTGTCTTTGCCCACGGCAGGGGGCTTGGAACTAGACTTTAAGGTGTCTTCCAACCCAAACCATTCCGTGATTCTATAAAAACAGGAAAAAAAAGGCAAAGTATGAGCGCTAGCCCTATTATTTACTAAATCTTAAGCAAGCCCATCTCCGTCTGCACGAACCCCCTTCTGTATAAAGGATCTCTATGCCCCCTCCTACTGCTCTACCTTCTCCTAGTTTGTCCCGTGTACATTTGTGTGTGTAACAGTAAATTTGGCTTCACATAGGAGAATGCCAAAATAC
Organism: Nestor notabilis; assembly: GCF_000696875.1. Lineage (NCBI taxonomy): Eukaryota > Metazoa > Chordata > Aves > Psittaciformes > Psittacidae > Nestor > Nestor notabilis. The sequence continues at coordinate 197 of NW_009935752.1, read as the reverse complement.
ATTATAATATTATTACTAATTACATACTATTCATTTATTATTCATTATAGTACTATTACATATAATAACAATGTTATTATAGAAACTAAAAAGCACTTCCAAAAGCATTGCTACAACATGGATTTCAGTGTTTACTGCAGGGCTGCCACCTCTTTGCAGTACTTTTTTTCCCTCGACAACTGAAAGAAAAAGCGGAG
>NW_009935751.1:53939-73779 GCF_000696875.1 Nestor notabilis | reverse complement strand
TGACTGCTGTAGCTGAACCCAGGACATTTATTCACATGATTCCAGAATACTTCATTTTTACTTTGGGAATATTTTGATTGTTGGTCTTTCCCTTAGTATTAACACATAATTTCTGTAACTTCAAAGGGATTACAAATTTGTGCTACTTTTGAAAGCTAGATTTGGGTTTTATTTGCCACTTGAAGTCATTAGAGTGGATGGTGATAAAGCCAAGCTCCCTTATCATTCTTTGTTGTGATTAAGTCTTCTGTGTTCTTCCTTGATGTTTTGCAACCCTTACAGGTTTGACTTTTTACTGAAGGAGAGGGAAATAGTGGTTAAAAGTAACCATTTGTGGGGCCTAAACAACTTCCTAATGCATAAAATTATGTCACAGCCCAGTATCATACCTCAGCCCCACTGAACATGGTGCCAGGCAGAAAGCCTGATACCCGTTCAGGAGAAAGTACATACAGTGAAATTACAGACACACAAATAAACCAAACTTGAATATTTTATGTTTACTATCAAATCCCCTTCAAACAATCACAGCCGCTTTATTGTGAAAAGGTTGTGTTCTGTTGCCACAGACACTTTCTAAAGTAGTATCTTTGTATAACCTGAAAAACTCTGTGTGGTCTGTGTATTACAGCTTTAGAACCGGAAATTTTAACACCTAGTTGTTAAAAACCAACAATAAAATAGCAAGCTGTCAACTCTGAGATCCAGATGCTTGTTAGACTAACTGTATAAGATGCTTAAAATTATTTAGGTGGACATTATTTATTTTGAGAATGTTCTGGACACCCACATCTTATACCTAGATTTGTACTATGAGTAATTACACAGGTATACACCCCTTCAAAAATAGAAAAAAGCCTTTCATGAAGTTTTTGTGTGCCATAACAAAGCCATAAAGAGCAAAAATCCCAAGGTTTTTCTCTTCCTTTCTAGGTCACCTTCAGCTAACTTCATGCTGCTTTACTCAGTGACCTCTGAAATGGAGCAGTCATCCAATGACAGCCTGCTTCAGGCTAAAACTCTTTTCCTCTGCAAACTGCAATGTTTTCCATTAATAAACTCTCTAAGGTCACACATTAGTAACAAAAATATACATATGTTTGTAGCAACCAGCAGTGCTGCAGAAGTGCTTTAGAGGGGCACATGCCATCAGCACATCGGCGTGGTGGCAGCACTGGTACGCAGAACTGCAGCCTGCCAGAAATAGCAGGAGCTGATGACTTGTTTGTGAATATTGGCTTAGAAATAACATTTCCTGTGTGCATCTAGTTTAGGTGAGTGCTCCTCTCTGGGAGCATGGCCTGACCTTGCTCTGAGCATCTGCATTGAGCACATCAGTGGCTCAAATGGGTGTACTGATGTTTTTCCAAGGCAGCCCATGCTCAGGCTGCCTGCAAATCCCTCCTGCCTTTGCAGCAGATGCTGTAAGGTCATGGGTGACCTGTAACCCATCTTTCATTTTTCTTATCTTTCCTTAATTCATCTTTGCATATGTAAAATTTTTTGCCTTGCCATTTAGGTTTGTGTTCACCCAGTGTGGAAGTATGTGAAAGGGGCCTATAAGGATGCTGGGGGGGGACTCTTTGTTAGGGACTGTAGTGGTAGGACAAGGGGTAACGGCTGTAAACTTAAACAGGGGAAGTTTAGATCAGACTTTCCCCAGCAGTCTCCAAGACCCTCAGCAAGTCTGCCGACGACACCAAGCTGTGTGGCTAAGTTGATACGCTGGAGGGAAGGGATGCCATCCAGAGGGACCTTGACATGCTTGTGAGGTGGGTCGATGCCAACCTTATGAAGTTTAACCAAGCCAAGTTGGGGCTGTTCGGCCTGGAGAAGAGAAGGCTGCGTGGAGACCTCATAGCAGCCTTCCAGTATCTGAAGGGGGCCTATAAGGATGCTGGGGAAGGACTCTTCGTTAGGGACGGTAGGGGTAGGACAAGGGGTAATGGCTTTAAACTTAAACAGGGGAAGTTTAGATTAAATATAAGGAAGAAGTTCTTCACAGTGAGGGTGGTGAGGCACTGGAATGGGTTGCCCAAGGAAGTTGTGAATGCTTCAACCCTGGAGGTGTTCAAGGCCAGGCTGGACAGAGCCTTGGGCGACATAGTTTAGTGTGAGGTGTCCCTGCTCATGGCAGAGGGGTTGGAACTAGATGATCTTAAGGTCCTTTCCAACCCTAACTATTCTATAATTCTATGATTTTATGAAATGGAAATACAGTGGAGGCATGAAGACATCCCTATTGTCTCTGGTCACAGCCCAGTTCATGTCTGAAACAGTGTAAATGTTTAATCTGGTGCCGCACACAATTGTTTTGGTGCTTTCTCATCCTGCATGTTTTCATACTGATCACTTTGTTGGACTGTAGAGTTTTGGTGGGTCTAAATTAGATCAAGGATTTCCGAAGTGTATTCCATTACGTGCTGCAAAAATACATGTTCTGTAAATACAATTGGGAAGTGTCTTCCCCTCTATTTTTCTTTAACTGGACAGCTTAAAAGTCTTCACCTGATTAAAACAAACTGGAACAAATTCAAAGAGTGGCAATATATCTGAACATAGCCCAGAATAAAGACCCCTTCAGAAATCATTGTGTTTGTCCACCAAAAACCTTTAAGAGGGTTTAAGAGGATGATTCCTGTTGCTGGTTCTCTGACACGGAGCTTTGGAAAGAAAAGGCAGGGAATGCAGGTGATGCTTGCAGTCTTCAAGGCTCCCCATCTCTCTTGAGAGACAGATAACAAATCATCCGAACTCTCTGCATCATTCTGGCCTCTCTGCTCCCTAGTTTAGAGCCAAACATACGGTGACTGGCTGCAGGCAACATCCTTCAAGCTGGCAAGACAGGAATGCTGGCTGTCAGCTCATCTGCCCTTTTCTTTCTGCCGCTTCCAAGGAGCGCCTACGCTATCGCTCTCATGCTGATACTTGAGTAGGCCCAGACTTTTTTAATAGCTCCGACCAGGAAAGGCATTGGGCACTCCAAAAAGCTATGAACCTGAGCCAAATGCAGACAAATTAAGGAGTAAGAGCAGAAGAGTTACATCTGCCAGGTCAAGCTGGGTGCAAAATGGCTTTGGAGCTGCTGAAATGGAAGAGGAATTTCACCATGTTGAACTTCTCACGAGAAAATAGCCTGCTATTCCGCATCCTCCTCCTGGAGCCTGTGTGAGTCAGCCCAAGTGGTATGTAGTTTACAGTACAGCTCTGGAGGAAAAAAAATGACAACATGACTGAGAATCCCAAGGAGATAAAGATGCTTATTATAGAGCCCTTGTACTGCTAAGCTGTATTTTCTCCCTGGGGCAAAATGTTAACAAGTAGCAGCGGTCAGCATGAATAGCAATTTAAAAGCATTATTCTCTTTTCTGGAGAAAGATTTTGAAAAACTGACTTCATCCAAAATCCATTTCCTTTCAAGTATTTTACTACTACATTATTGATACAGTTTCCTTTTTAGAGTATCATTTATGCATTAATACAATCCTTCCTTTTCCTCTTAATTAGTCTGTGGCAGTTCAGCATCTCTTGAATGCTGGGTATGATCTGTGGAAAGAATGGGATGTGTAGGTTTTTTTTTTAAATGGGGACAATCAGAATGTGTACTTCAACTTCTGTATGCAGGCGTACATGTACGCACAGTTCATATCCTTACAGGATTTGGTCTGCTTGCTTTCTTAGCATGTCACTCACTCTAAGCTTATTAACTTACCTTGAGCTTGCACTGGTGCAGGCTCGTTTAAATACAGATATTGCTCTCACAAAGGTAAAGAGAGATCATTTGATAGTTACTGTTAAACGAATAGTCACCAACCTGCCAAATGTCATGCATTTAATTCACTAACTGTTAAGGCAGTGATGAGGTGCAGAGGAGCCCTGTAGCAAGTCTGTTAACCACTCCAGGTGAGTGCACTGAAGTTAGCTGCATCTTTTCCCTGAGGGTTCCTGTTCGTCAAGGCTGAAGAGAACTGAGAATCAGTGAATCAAAGCCACAAAATGAGACTGACTTTGTCTCTTCTTTTGTGTGACCTGTTTTGTTTCCTGTGTCATGCATTTCTGCTAACATAAAGCTGAAAGCCACATGCAAAGTGGGATGCTATTTTTGCTGTTCCCCTGGGACAGTAATAATAGTTCTATAGAGTAAATAGTAAGAGTTTTTATTCTTGCTGTTGAGGGAGTAGGGGTGTGCTGTGTGATCAGTAGTAAGCATCCATGCGGGATCTTCCAGAAACTTACTTTCTCAGCTCCTGAGTACTTTTTGTTTCCCCTCTAATGCCATGCCACCTACTGGTAGGATCATATAAAGCACATGGTGGTGGTAAATTCTAATTAATTTTCCAAACTGCATCTCTATTTCCCTGAACAAGCCAAGAGAAGCAAAACAAACGGTTGTTAGGGTTGGGACTGCAAAGCCAATGTAGAGCTTGAATTTGGCTCTAGATATAAAGGATCATAATGTCAAAAGCCTCATTGGATAATGCATGTAGAGATGCCTGACAGAGGTAAATAAGCCCACATCTCTCTGATAAAAGAGGAAGGAAAAAATTCATTCCAGGTATTTCTTCTAAGCATATGTAATACAATACATATTCTTCTGGTCAAAACTATAACCTTTACGTAATTAATATAAGTACGGTCATATGAGGCTCTTTCTATGAAACAAAATGACCTCAGTTAAAAGCATACTTCTTCAACATGCTATTTCTGGAGCTGACCCTAGTTTTACATGTAGAAGCTTGGAAGTTTATCCTTGATAGTATCATGGAGTCAGCTCACAAGAACAAAGATGCAAGATGGCTGAGGTTATCTTATCTTCAGACTTAACTGAATCCTTGATCCTTTGTCCATAAATGAACTCGGCTATATTAGATTCTTCTCTTTACAGAGATCATGTTTTTTCCTGGAAATTACTCTAATTCTGTTAGTAGATTTGAAACTATCTTCCAAACCACTACTATCAAATCAGTCTCAAAGCTATTTTATCTAAAGGTGTATAAAGTAACCATTTAATGGATTTAAGATTGCTAATAAAAACTGTTCAGCAGCTTCCCTTTTCATTATAACCTGAGGGGTCTGATCCAGCTTAAATTGCCCAGAATCTCTCAGAAAAATAGGTCCATTTTTTCCAATGAGTCTGAACTTCTGTCCAGATGTCTTGGTTAGGAAATCTTCTGCAGATTGTTCTGATTTTTGTCCTAGTATTTAGTACAGCCTAAAAATTTTGAAGGCCAAATTACTTTCATTAGTGCTGGTAGACCTGTGCAGCTACCTTCAGGCTAGTTTACTGTCTCTAGAAGTGACACAACAGGAGAGTAAAGACCGTAGTAGTATCAGGACTGTTTTATTTGTGACTTGAGAGGATGGCATCAAAGAAGTTCAATGAAGCATACATCCCTAAAGTTAGACATAAACAAAGGTTTGGTTTTGTATGGATATTATTTAATAGGGGGAAGGATCCTTTAATACCGTATATAAAACCGTACAGAGTAAGTCACTGTGGGCTACTTTAAGAATTGATCTGTCTGTGGACACTACATATGACCCAAGAAGTTAGGCATAGGTTGCAGTAGAGTACAGCCTGTAAGTTGTTGCCCACTTTCTCCTTTACCAGTGACAGGATTTTGCTCTAAGTTGGCTGTGCTGTCCTGCCTCATAGTCACAGCTCACCTCTTTCTCCTCCTCTTCCTTTCCACCACCATCACAAGGGAAAACAGACCCCTTTACACTGTTATCTCCCCTTTTTGCCACAGCTTGCTGTAAGCCCGAGATAGGGACAGAAGAGACAGTCTGAATTAATTTACTTACCTTTACTCAATCACAACAGACAGTGGATGTAGTCTGTCTCCAAATGAGTATTTCTCCTGTGGCAAAGCAACTTGTATAAGCAAAACTCTGTCAAGTTTCTCTCCAGATGAGTTTTGAAAAGATGAATGTGCAATACTAGGCAATTCTAGAAAGAAATGGTTTCCAGACAGGATTTTCCTCTGCAGACAATAAAGCAAACCCTGTCTCTGCCCCTTATGTATGTAATTGATTCAAGGTGGCCTGTCTTTGGTAAATGCTGAAGACGGGGGGGAAGAGGAATTAAAAGTCTTTGTTAGAGTGTGTGGAATTTACATGGTGAAAATGAAAATCTGAATATAAGCTTGAAAATACAGCTTTCACAGCCAGAATGAGAAACTTTTCGAAGAACAACATAGAAAATTATTGAGGCTTCAAGTACATGCTTCAGCATCTTCCTTGTGCCTGTCTTCTTGCTGTGCTAGCTTTGTGCAATGTAACATTCTTCCAGAAAAAGAAGAGCCTAACAGCTGGTCCCAATTATCTTAACTACAGTGTGACTACATGCATAAATGTCCCCCATTTCCATTTAGTTCCATTGCTTAATGAATGAGTTCTTAAAAAAAAAAAAAAAAAAAAAAAGGAAGAAAGAAAAAGGACCGTGGTGTTTATACTCTGCTCCACCATTTGTTTCTGTTTACTCACATCAGTGGAGCTCAGTTCACATGATCTCTCCGGTCAAAGGCCAGCATATTTGATCAGAGAAGAGAGCTTTGCAGAATTAGGCACAGTAGAAAAGACTGTGTTTAATATAGAATGACATAAAAAGTTTCTCCTGGAACCAAATGGCATTTTTTTAGTAATGCTACAAATGAGGAAAACTGTACTATTAAGAATGCCTTTTTTAATTTCAGATAAGGGTAACTGAAAATGACCCAACATTTTGGACCCAAGTGACCTTTATCAAAGTCAAAGACTCCTGGCTACAGCAAGTTATTAAGGCAAAACCTGTATGTTCTGTACTGTCCTTGATAAAGGTCACGTGAGACTAAATGTCAGACCTTTTCCATCTCTTCACTTTAAGTAAAAACACGATTTTATGTACTAAAGCTGTCTTGATTCATTTAGAGTTTTAAGGAATTATTTGGGTCCAGGGTGCCCAAAGGAGTTTTGTGCTAGTTTGTAACAAATGAGATGCTGAGTTAGGAACAGGCAGCACCCTGGAGCACCTGCTTCATGCATAAGAGTAAAGGCAGGCTGTTTGTCCGCCCCTGTTCAGGACTCACCTTGCCCTTTTAGCAGTCAGGTGAGAACAAAGAAGAAAGCTCCAGGAGAAAGTCAGACACTCAGAAACTACAGGAAGTAATGTGCTGTTAATATATAGCCTGCGCTTTTTTAGGTTGTGCTCTCTAGTTTTCACCAGAGGCTGGTTTCCTCTCACATGTGATGCTCACAATGGCCCTGCACAGGGACCGTTCCTCTCACCAGACGTGGCCTCCTCTGCCCAGTTGCCCTTACTGGTTTCTTAAGAACTTAACTACCGGCTGCTCGGCAACTGAGCTAGAACAGACCGTACTCAGTTCTCTAGCCACTGCTTGTCAACAGCTAGGTTGAAGATTTCAGGGAAGAGCATGCTTTGGGGTCAGTGAACACATTCGTGTGGCCTCTTCTTTGAGCCAAGACTCAAAACATTTTTCTAAAGAATTCCTTACTGTTTATCTAAGTGCAAATAATTTATTTAGCATTATCAGTGGCTCCGGCCAAGTCACAGCCCAAGAAATTGCCAAGATCTGGGTGTTCTCTGTGGAGAACCATGGAGATGCAGCCTTCTCAGTGTGGGTACTACAGCAGTCAAAGACTTCTGGCTTTGTAACTTGGAAAAGTCCAGAAAATCTTTTGGTGTAGCTCTCTGATGGATGGGTGCTGGACCTCAAAAGCGGGGCAAAAGAGCAGGCCCAAAAGCAGGGCCTTGAGGACCACATGAGGTTTTAGAAGGTAACAGAAGTTTATGGTAGGGCTGGCCACTCCCAGGGAAGTAGATGAGACACTATGGTTTCCTGCACCTGGTAAGACTTTCAGCTTCAGCTGAAAACTGTAACTGTGGAAAGAGCAGGAAAGGATAAGTTCTTGCCTGGTTCTAAATTACAAACTTCCTGCAGCAACTTGCAGTCAGTATGGGGAAGGGAGAGAAGGCTTCATTTTGCTCTGTCCAGGCAAGTTCCTGGTAACAGTTGTGTTCATGCTGACGGAAGATTAATTTTTCCTGATGACCTCCCCTGTCTGCCCATCCTTTTCTCCCTTTCCCTCTTTTCTCACTGATTGCCTGACTAACTCTGTCCTTAGGAGAGATCTTGTTCAGGCTCGACTGGGGGTATAAGGTTAATGTGGTAATTATCTTGACCAACCTAATCTGGATTTACAAGATGTTAGGGTATCTGTCTTATGCATTTCATTTAATCTAAGCCTGAATTTAGGCTCATTTGCTACTTGACTTTAGGAATGTATCTGGCAGTTCTCTTATTCTGATATGTGAAGTGAGTTCTCTGCTAAAATCTATAACATAATTATGAAATAACCATGAATAAAATCTCTAGGTGGATGTAAACTGTTCCTGAAAGGAATGTAATCTAATAAAACTAGAATGAATTTTGAATATTATTAGTAAGTTGCTTTGAGAAATAATTTATTTTCTATATCATGTTTCATATAGTTTCTCTTATTGTTTTATGTTCATTTTTATTATTCTTGATTTCTACCTAATGTAAAAAAAAAAAAAAGAATAAGTACTTACATGATAATTCAGTATAAAATACTTAATGTTGAAGCCAGAACTCTCGAAGTTGGTTGCTACTAATCTAATTCAGTTCCAATTTAATCAATGCTACTGGCTGGTTTTGCTCCAGTCAGGTTAGCGTTGGACTAGTGCAAGCTGCATTTGAAAATGCTATCCTGAAAGCATGTTATATAGATTTGTTGTATGTTTATGAAGCAAATAGAACTCTTGTTTGCTTCAAAAAAGTAAGGGAGGATCACAGAGCAAGCTGTTCACTCAAATCGACCCCTTCTGTTGCTAAATAAGTCAAGCATTTAGAATAGGCTAATAGTACACTCATGGTTTTACACTTTATTAACACTTTATTTGCATTCACCCACCTTTGAAGGATGGCATGTAGAATTTTTTAAAGTCACAATGTCTGATAAATCTCATCACCGTAGAATACAACGGAAGAAACTAAGGTTACAAGAGCCTGTAATACCCATATTCTTGTATTTTGAGACAAGACAAGACAAAAACTACACCTGCAAGTAAATAGACTGCTATTTAAACAACATTTATGCTTTTGGAGGAGCTACTGACTGTCTGCATCTAGTTTGGTTGTATCAGCTAAGAGAAGAGGTCTGGATTCTTATGTACTATCCGAGCAGACTACACTAGCTAGATTGTGGGAGGTTTTTTGGCAGAAAAAACATACTCTACAAGCTTCCTTTTCCCTCTTGCAACAGGATGTGACCTCCTCCTTTTATTCTCCATTTATGACAGCCTGTCTGTAGAAACAAGTGAGCCTGGCAACTTGTCACTCACTGGGGTAGAAAGCTTGCTTTGAATTGGGCTGAGATCGTCTAACCCTCAGGCAGACACTAGCTGAACAACTGTGAAAACACATTAGTCTTTGTGAACATAAGAGGGGAATTTTTTTACATAAAACAGGTCCATGGCAGCATTTTGTGTAATATCAAAGGAAGCTACTATATGACAAGTAACTTGCTCACAAAAAAGAAACAAAAAAAGAAAAGGTTATACAAAAGACATTTGTGTATCTCCTAGGGCAGCTCTCCATCAGGATACCTCTACTACAGAAAATTCTGTAATAACACACGAGAGTGAACATCGATTCTTCTTTAACTATGTGGTTACAAATGTTTTTAAGGCAATTTAAAAATGCCTAACATTTTACCATTTGCTTGTACTAGTTCTGACTGGCTGCCCAAAGTTCCCAGGAATATCTCAAATCCAAGTATTTAATAATCTCCTGAGTTGTCTGTTCCATATTTCAAAACACTAAAGCAGCAACACTTCCAGAATTATAAATAACACAATCAGATATCACTGTATGCTTCCTACTTTAGAAACAGATCACTAATGTAGAGAATATATTTTCAATTTACTGCTTTCAGATATTGTATCAAAGATAGCTTTTCCCTGTCATCAAGAAGTACATTCACAGAGAAGTTATACTTAATAATGACAAAAAGATTTTTTTTTCAGGCATATGGTCTGCATTTCAAGGCAAAGTAACAAACTTAGCTGCACTTCTGGCTTTTAAGGATGGGGTTTTTTCAGAAGATCTTCGTGGTGACCAGCTTTATTTCTACCAAAGATGGTAAGCATCTTGTTATGGATTCAAGTCAGTGCAATCAAGTAGGGCTGAATGCTATTGGAAATTCCACTTATTCTCCAGTATAATCCAGAGGGTGACTTAAGTGATGTATTCATTTAATATCTCCTACTTTTGCTATGAGCTAATTTAGTAACTTGTTTCACACGTATGCTATTTTGAGTATTTTCATTTTGAAATATTGACAATAACTTTAAAACTTGGTCTCTGCCCCATTCAAAAAATGAGACTTTTTCTCCTAATTCACTTGAGTATTTCATGATTAACCATTTCTCACCCCTCACTGCTCCCATTTCAAGAATATGATCTATTTGCTGAGTTCATTTTGGATCCAACTATTCCCGTTTTCCAGAAGCATTTTCATTGTGTCCTCAACATAAAAAGGACATGGAGCTTTAGATATAAGGAAGAAGTTTTAGATATAAGGAAGAGGTTCTTCACAGTGAGGGTGGTGAGGCACTGGAATGGGTTGCCCAAGGAAGTTGTGAATGCTCCAACCCCGCCGGTGTTCAAGGCCAGGTTGGACAGAGCCTTGGGCAACATGGTTTAGTGTGTGGTGTCCCTGCTCATGGCAGAGGGGTTGGAACTAGATGATCTTAAGGTCCTTTCCAACCCTAGCTATTCTATGATTCTATGACCTTAAGCCTCAGTTCTTCGAGTAAATAAAACAAAAGGTCAAAATACATCAAATGTTAAACTTGGGGCAGGACAAGCCATATTCTTACTGTCTTAAAGTATAAAAGAATGATTCACCAGCATCTGAAAACTTCAGTCACAAATTCATTTCTGAAGTTAATGCCTTATTCAGTAAGCCTTTAAAATTGACAGACTGGTGTTTTTATGCTGCAATCCATAGTGCACTCAGCTCCCTGGAGAGGCTCCTGCGTCCATCAGCGGGGTTTGGATGAGGACCAAAGAACAACGTGCGGTCAGGTAGGAGGTTTTGCCAGAGTGGAACAAGGCTATAGTCTCCAGAACAGGATGAATTGGCCAGTCAGATCTATGAAGATTTCTTTAATAATATTACTTTTGGCTGAGTCTCAGTCACCTCTTCTTTCTTCCTTTTTCATAATACTCATTTTGGCAGAGCTCAGAAAATTCTTGGCTTTCACAAAGATTCTTAAAGCGTTGCATTTTAAAAAGTTTTGAAACAATAGGCTACCCCAGAAAGGAATAAGATCCTCCACTTTTCTTCAGACTCATACTGGAACAATTTAACAGGATGGAGGACAAAAACTAAATAGTGATGGCAACAGCAGGGAAAAGTATCTTCAGGTGAATCTTGTTCAGGTGAATCTTGATCAGGTGCGATCTTGTTCTAAAGAATGCTTGATATGATGTCTGCTTTAAAGAGTATTTATTTCAATGCAATTCAATTTATTTCACTTCATCTATTAGAAATATTTAGAAAGTAATATCAATCGAGAAGGTTAAAGTTTAAGAGGTTTTGTAATTTCAAGCAACTTCCTCTGCTGAAATACATACAGGTATAACAGCATACCAAAAAGAAGGATTTTTTTTTTTTTAATGCAGTTTAATATATAGGAACACTGACAGTTTAGGGCAAAGTGTATATCCTATTAGATTTTTATTGGTTTATGGTGTGTAAAAAACTTGCAATTATGTAGTCTGGTGGAATATGGGAGATAGAGAAATTCAGACTTCTCCAAAAATAGTGGATTTTTTTTTTTCCAATGAAGACTGTTGCAGAAAGAAAAAAAATGTCTTGAAATGTTGACAGTATAATTTGTCAAAATAGCAGCGCCTAGATGGACTCCATATCTGGGCCGTGATTCAGTGTTTTTAAGCACGTGCTTAAGTACATGCACATCAATAGCTTCTGCTAGACTTATCAGTGCCACTTGCATAGTAACACTTAACAATGCATTAAGTGTTTGACTGTTGCAAGGTCAAAACATTTGTTCACATTTAATGATTTTTGGAAGTCCTTCTCTGGTTTTAAACCTCACAGAATCTTTAAACGTCAAAGATGAAGGCTATTATGAGCTGGTTCTCATTAAAGACTAATCAAATGCTTTTTCCTGAAAGTTCTGTTTACTGTTGTTATTAAGCACATCATTGATAGTTCTGTTGGTACTTTCAGCTGGTATCTGAGCTGGAGAAATATATTGAAAAAGAAATAATCTGACATGAAAAAATAAAGTTCATTATTAACTAGCTATTTTTTATATTGGACTGTGGGACAGACATTGATTTTTAGAAAAATGTACCTGTTATTTAAATGCATGGTCTGTGTATGACTAAACCTTGACATACTAATAGGCTTTTAAAATACATTATTCTACCATACATTACAAATGAAGTGGCCAATTTTAAATAGTCCCTAAAGTGCCATTCATTTTATCACATGCAAGAAAGTAATTAAAAATGCAAGGTAATAGATGGCTCAGATTTAATGTGTTTGCATCAGATTTCAATTATCCAGAATGCCAAGAACCACAGAACTGTATCCTAGAAGTTTATATGCAACTTATTAGTTTTTGTGAGCTACAAATAGGTAAGAATATACATCTCTTAAGATTACAGGCAATGCAGAAAGTTTTGTTTGGTTTCTTAGAAACTGGGACTCTTATCATCATGTGGAGAAATAAGAAGTTCCATAAAAATTATTTTCCTTGGGGACTCTAATAAAACTGAGTAAGACCTTATTCTCTTTTATGGTGTACCTAGTGCCATCCAGTTGTTGCTCCACAGCTTAGCAATAACTGCGTTCAAGGGTGTCAGAATGTAACTCTGCTTTTCAGAGTCAAAGTTGTTCTATAAACACAGTCTTTGTGATTTATTTGGATAATTCTCCAAATGAAAGGAGGAAGTAAGAATGTATTATTTCCATTTGTAGCCTTAAATTAGAATTACTAAGTACTAAATCAGGGAAAAAATGAGGAAGCCATATGTGTTTGTGAGTAAAAAGAAGTGTGTAGTGTAATGGTATGGACTAAAAAGGTACATTAGACATTTATTTGCAGATGTAATTCCCACTTTCTGTAACTGTAAACTGATTTGTCTTAAGGCATTTTTCATACTTCCATCAAACTCCATCTTCAAGCAGGAGGATTGCCTTCCTCTGCTGATAAAGGAATGCTGCTTCAGCATCACACTGTTCTGTTTCAAAGAAACATTTCTTATTCCTAACCTTACTTGTATTAGTGGCCAGTAAATATCAGGTTTTGCTTTTGTGCTAATAGCATAATGATTTTCCTGAGGACAACTGGCTATTGCTGAGCTTAGTACCTATGGATAAGCAAGATAAACCTTTTATTTTGTATTTACAGGTAGATTCACCACCCAAACTATGCTAGAGTCCTTGCCTTCATTAGATGGTAAGACACCTTACTGAAAAAAAGTCTCTGTTTCAACAAGTTCATCTTCTTCAACATTTGTGACAAGAAACGTAGAGCATTGCAGGCAGGGATGCAGCAGTGTTTTATACATGACATAAACACTTCCCCGTTTTTGTCGAAATGTGGTTCTGCTGCCTTGAGAAAGTTATCTAGCTCTTTTTATAGCTTCCCTGCCTTAGTGGCTTGTTGATAGATATCTGTATCTTTTGTTATATCTAGCTGAAAAATACACAGTATAAACCAGGAACTATTACTCGTCCCTAACTGCATGACCTTGTGCTTTTTACTGTAGCATTCATCCCTTTTCTATAATTTCACATCTCAAAATACTGCTTTGCCTTGCATAATCTCCTAGAATTTACAGTGCATCTTGTGTTTGCATCAGTAGGAAATTTATCACTGTATTTCTACATTTTCTGTCAGGATGACTAATGGAAATAATGCAGAAGATTGTTCACAAGAGTGATCCTTGAAGAACCATATCAGAAACATATCTCTAGCCTCAGCTTTTAATACAACCTTTATTACCCCCACTTCACATAGTTCCTTACCCGTCTTATAATTCTTGCTGTATGGCATAGTGCTTCATTTTGCATGGACGTCCAATACTATTTCCTTTTTCTAGAAAATAGGCTTAATAAATATTTAGTCTGGCCAGTCAGTTTGTAAATTAAAAGAAATCAGAAAATTACCCTACACCCACATTTGTTCATTATCAGAACATTAGTACATACACCTAGTTTTGTAGTTGCACAAAAAAATCATATTGGGATGAATCCACCAGGTTAAGTCAATTGAGGTCTTCTGGCCAGAAAGCTAGGGCAACTATTCCTGAAAATTAAGCAGGATGGTTTAATGCTTTCCAGAATTGTGTGCTCCCAGTTGATTATAGATTAGTTTAAGAATAACAAGAAACACACATGGCATAGGTTAGAATACCTGCATACTTTAAAGTCAATGAATTGTGGATATCTTGTCTCTCTGAGGGCAGTTACTTGTCAACAATGAGAAGTGACTTACACTGAAGTCCTCAAATTGACCTGTCAGTAGTCCAAAACATGTTTATAAACAGTTTTCAGGCAGGAAAGTACGTATTCACACCATTTCTCCTATTGAATGAATCTGAAAGTAGTACCTGTGTCACTTGTTTTGAAATAACTTGGTCCTGCTTCCAGTGACAAAACTCCAGTTGTCTTCAACTGAGAGCGATATTGGATTATATAGTATTCATAATAGCAAACTTCTTTACGGTTTTCACATTTTCCATATTTCATGTGGAAATATGGTTTCCACATTTTATTTTCAGTTATAAATGTAAACCTTCCTCTGGAATAAATACAGCTGTTCCTTTTGCCAAGTCCAAGCCTAAAAGAAAGTCTCCCATTTCTTGAATGAATTCTTCACTTTATGAGCTGGTTCTCCTGCTTCAAACCCTGGGTATCTTTTGTCAGGTTTGGTATTCTGTACAGACCGGAAAGAAAGCACTGAGAACAGTCAGTTACTACCCCCATGAAGACAGCAAAATCCAAAGTACACCCTTTCTTTCTGTGAAAAATTTCTGGAATGCAAGGAATTCGGCATTGTAGGAAGTCACACTGGAAGTTACCATCATATCCTTCAGGGCAGCTCAAATTATTCCCTCTCTTCACCATTTGTTTCTGGTCTACTAACGCTTCCTTAAAATGTGTATGAACAACTGTATCTGACCTGCAAGTGTTTATCTGGGGACTGGGAAAATCACTGCAGGGAGGGGGAAGAGAAAGAAGGGTCAAAATATGGGTGTTTTTTAAAGGTTCTTACATTTTATTCTCAGAGCTGCATCAGAAATTATAGCTTAACATCAAATAGGATATAGACGTGAGATATTGTACATATCTGAAGTTTTTTCTTCAAGAAAGGGTTTGGAATTGGAATCAAATGTACAACAATCTTCATGGATAATCATATTCACTGGTAATGAAAACTACCGATATGCTACTGGATTGATACATGTTGCTCATTGTACATCTTTTTAAAGTCATTTGGTGGAAAAAAAGATCGAGATGACAGCCAGAGAGGTTCTGGAGTCTCTTGATTGTGGAGATATTTGAAACCTGGAGGTCCTGGTGACCTGTTCTAGATGACCCTGCTTACACAGAAGTGTTGGCCTAGAGGACTTGAGGAGGACCCATCCAAACTTAAGTGATTCTATGACACAATATTGGTAAACCAACAAATGTGACCCTTTCTTGCCAGAAAATGAAGGCTGAATTTATAATGCTATAAATAGGCTAATCTCATGACCTCTTTATCTGGACAATATCTAAGCCTTCATATCAGTGCATGTCAATTTCCAAAATCCAAATCTAAACCTGAGTTAGTATTTTTTTACAGCCTCTTCTTGCTTTGTTGGTATTTTAAAAATGCTGTCACTTCTGGTATTCCACAAGGTCAGACAATATGTACTATTTCATGAGCCACCAATGTTGATGTGGACTTGAAAAAGACCAAATTTGGATGGTATGGGCCAGCAGATCCCACTGCTGTTCTCTATTGTAATCCATTTGGTTAAGGGTATGCTGTCATTAAATTGAGAGCCTTGAAAGCTCATTTGGCTTTTCTGAAAATGAAAGGTAGGAAAGAAGACATGGTGACTTGAGACCTACCTGAAGATGTGTCTAGTAAACATCATAGCTCTGGGACTCTGGGAACTGGACGGGGGGTAAAAAGAATTTGTTTGGTTTGCAGGGTTAGTGAGTGATGGATGAGGAAAAACTGAGATGGCATCTAAATTTCATCAATCATTTTTGGGAAAACAAACCAACCAAACCAAAACCAGAAAAAAACCTTCTTGGCTTGGTTTTGTTTGTTGGGCTTTTTTTGCTTTCATTGTTTTTGTTTCAATACTTTGCTGAGAGAGCTTTGTTCAGAATCACACCGTTAAACATACTTCAGTACTTCTTTTTCTACTCAGCCTGTATCTCCTTTTGCTCCAGCAACTTGTTTTCTTCATGGTATTAGCTGTCTTTTGGCATAGTCAGGTGCTGTGTGTTGCATATTATCTGTCTCAATCTTACTCAGAGAGAGTGGAATTTTGACCTGAAGGGAAAACGGGGTTTGAAGCGAAGTCCTATGGAATCAATCCTGTAAGGGATTTTGAATCTCACCAACTTTTTCTCAAATAAAACTTCCATTGATTTCAACAGGAATTTTCCTTTTGTATGTGCTAAGAAATTACTTATACAATTCAAATGTGGTAAATTAGCTGCAGCCATATACTGCTATCTGACATCATAAGAAGCACTTAAATATAGCATATTCTTTTACACAGGTTTATTGAATGTTTAATTTCATAAAAGAAGCAGAGATGATTATTGGAATTTTTGATATATAATTTAAGTTCCTGGAGTGACTCCTCTGAATCAGCTTCCAAAGAGAGTCAGAAATATGTTGAAGTGAGGAGAGCATTAGGTAAGGCTTAAACTGATATGCAATTTCAGTTCCAGTTGCCCTGAGGACTCTAAAGGTTAGGATAACTTGGAGAGCTCACGTGAATGCATATATTACATATCTATTTTACATTTGTGACACAAGAGCCTTCTATATGGCTCAAGGAAATCAATTCACAGCTTTTAGTAAAGTGTCAATAGGACTAACAGGACTGTGAAAATTAACACATATAAGGTGTCTTCCTCTCTGTCCAACAGTTAATTGTTTACCAGGGACTCTGCCAGTGCTGGCATGAAGGCTTATTACTGCACATGGTTTAAGCATTGTGCATTTACAGCGCTTAATGCTTTAGATTGCTTTTATTTTCTGACAAGACATGTTTTAATTAAAGGTACTAGATACACGAGAAAGTGATGATTGAAGAGATTGAACATTGAAAGCTCAGTTATTTTTCCCTTAGCAGAGCAGTAGCACAACTCTGTAAACAGCCTCAGTGGAAACACAAGCGGAAACCAGGGCACTTCCCAAATAGCATGCCTCAGTTCGGCTTTTTCCCCCATTCTCCCTTTGCCCGACCTGTACTTTGACAGATAACTAACTCTGACAAGAACACTCCTGTGCTATGGAAGTACAGGTCTGAGATTTTTTGAATGATTATACTTCACCACCTAAGTGTTCAAGTCATTAAGGGAGGAAAAGTGACTTTTGTTATCATTTCAGTTTTCCTTGCTTTAATTCCTATGGGTTTCCAATAACATTGGCAATGCTTACACCATGCTGCGCTGAGAACAGACAGTCTCCATGAACTAATCTCTCACCACCCACATGCTGCTCAGGAACTGCTCAACACTTGCCAGTTCAAAGCACCTTCAGACTTCATTTCCACACTTTCTGAGTTTGGCTTGCTCTGCGACTGCCTAAGTGTGCTTTGACAGTAAGGCAGATTTTGCACTAATTGTCCTCTAGAGTGGTTTGAGGCTACGGCATGAGAGGGTGAAAGCTGCAAGACAGACAGAAAACCTAGAAATATCACTGGCTCTTGAGAAAAAGCAAAGCGTAAAAGAGCAAAACCACAAGGGCTCAAAGTACATAGCAAGGCCCTACTGTCTGTATCTCTAACTGAGATGCTGCAGAGTTTTATTTCAACTTCCAGAAAAAAAAGGTACATCTGACCATAAGCTGACTAGGTTTACAGAGGGGTGCAAATTATTTCTGAGGAAGTCATCTCCAGAATGAGGGAGGAGAGTGAAATTAATTTACAGAGTTAATTAACAAGCTGAGAACAGCAGCTATGTCAGCATCGCAAGATGTCTTTCTTGCTCCTGGCATTCTGGCTCCTACTTTCTATCTTTGATATGCACCTTGCTCTTTAGGTTTGAGTTGAACTGCCAGATATCAATGTATAGGAAAGCTTGCCTGGCTGTGACACTCACAGAAAAAAATATTTTTTATTTTGTCCTAGGGTCAATACATTTCCTTAAACAGGACTGGGCAGGCATTTGGCATTCACAAAAGTAGTGGTCTTTGAAGCTGGACCACTGTAATCTGACAAACCTACATATTAGGAGAGGTGGTTTAATAGTAAATTCTCTGTGTAATTAATAGCAAGAACAAATAACAAGACATTCTTCACTCAATAGGCTTTACAGTCTGGGCCTGTCCTTCTCCCAGGAGTAGAAATAATCTACTGTTTGTAGTTTTTCTGAGACTTCTTCACAGGAAATTTTTACATCAGGTTTCTTTGTAGAAGCCCTGTTAATAGACCTAACCAAGAATGCATTTCCCTTTACAATGTTTCAAGTCTGTGAAAAGGCCTTTCAGGCTCTCAAGAACTCTTTCTATTGTAAGTCTGTATATGCTTTTCTTCAGTGAGGAATTCACATTTCAAACATATTTCTGAGAGGAACTAGGGGCTGTCTTGTCCTAAGAGGTCAATGGACAGAAGTATCTATCTAGACCAAATTGCTTCTAAAGCTTACTTGATGACAGAAAAGGAATGCCTTACTATTGAAAGGCTTTGAATGTCTTCACAACTGCCTCTTCAGTAACCAGTCAGAATTGATGACTCTTTCAGACATCTGACTTCCTGGGAAAATGTCAGTATCTGAAATAAAATTATGGTGCTTAGCCCTCAGCCCTATTCTTTCAGAAGCAGAATACTATATTTCCATTTCTTTAGCATGGAAGAATTTGACATTTGCTATGTGGGTCTGATGACCCTTGCTTACTTGTATATGAATGTCTAAGGAGCACACAAACTCAGGAATAGCCCAGCATAGAAAGGAATTAAGGAATAAAATTGTCAGAATAGATTTAGGTCTTCCTCAGTGCAATACTTCCTAGATACATGTGTCTTATTTGTGGATGTTAATCAGGAAAAAGCAAGAAACAAAGGAAAGAAGCTTCAGAAGGGAACTTCTTTTACAAAGATAGGGCTAATTTGATTCATGGATTAGGTCTGTAATCACAAGCACTTCTCCATGGCTGGACACTCAATGTAATAGACTTTCCCTGCTTACCTGTTTCTCATTCCAGGCAATTTTTTTTCTTATTTATTTTTGAAATGGAGGAGCTGTTTTTTGTAATTTTCTTGTTAGACACTTTCATAAATTTCTTCTGTGCTCTCAGAGGCCTTGACTTTCTTAAAATGGAAAGATTTTCCATTTAATATTAAACTTTTCCTTCTCTTTTTCTTATGTCTCGTCCTATCTCAGTTTTTGCCCTTTCCTTTTCTTCTTCCCTTCAACTGCTCTTCTGATGTCCTTCCTTTTGCTTCTCTGCTCTTGATTGCTGCTTTTTGAAAGCTGAAGTGAAAAGGGGGCTTAGATGTTCTTTACATAGAAATAACAGTCATTAACTGCAATATCTCTG